>NW_027617127.1:0-145447 GCF_964187855.1 Myxine glutinosa
GTTGGTGCAGGAAACCACTTTTGCACTTGTATTAGTGTGGAAAAACCACTTTTCACACTTGTGTTAGTGTTGAAAAACCACTTTTCGCACTTGTGTTAGTGTTGAAAAACCACTTTTCGCACTTGTGTTGGTGCAGGAAACCACTTTTGCACTTGTATTAGTGTTGAAAAACCACTTTTCGCACTTGTGTTAGTGTTGAAAAACAACTTTTCGCACTTGTGTTAGTGTTGAAAAACCACTTTTCGCACTTGTGTTGGTGCAGGAAACCACTTTTGCACTTGTATTAGTGTTGAAAAACCACTTTTCGCACTTGTGTTAGTGTTGAAAAACCACTTTTCGCACTTGTGTTGGTGCAGGAAACCACTTTTGCACTTGTATTAGTGTTGAAAAACCACTTTTCGCACTTGTGTTAGTGTTGAAAAACCACTTTTCGCACTTGTGTTGGTGCAGGAAACCACTTTTGCACTTGTATTAGTGTTGAAAAACCACTTTTCGCACTTGTGTTAGTGTTGAAAAACAACTTTTCGCACTTGTGTTAGTGTTGAAAAACCACTTTTCGCACTTGTGTTGGTGCAGGAAACCACTTTTGCACTTGTATTAGTGTTGAAAAACCACTTTTCGCACTTGTGTTAGTGTTGAAAAGCCACTTTTCGCACTTGTGTTGGTGCAGGAAACCACTTTTGCACTTGTATTAGTGTGGAAAAACCACTTTTCGCACTTGTGTTAGTGTTGAAAAACCACTTTTCGCACTTGTGTTAGTGTTGAAAAACCACTTTTCACACTTGAGTTGGTGCAGGAAACCACTTTTGCACTTGCAAAGGTGTGGAAAAAACACGTTTTGCACTTGTGATAGTGTTGAAAAACCACTTTTCGCACTTGTGTTAGTGTTGAAAAACCACTTTTCGCACTTGTGTTAGTGTTGAAAACCACTTTTCGCACTTGTGTTAGTGTTGAAAAACCACTTTTCGCACTTGTGTTGGTGCAGGAAACCACTTTTGCACTTGTATTAGTGTGGAAAAAACACTTTTTGCACTTGTGATAGTGTTGAAAAACCACTTTTTGCACTTGTGTTAGTGTTGAAAAACCACTTTTCGCACTTGTGTTGGTGCAGGAAACCACTTTTGCACTTGTATTAGTGTGGAAAAACCACTTTTCGCACTTGTGTTAGTGTTGCAAAACCACTTTTCGCACTTGTGTTGGTGCAGGAAACCACTTTTGCACTTGTATTAGTGTGGAAAAACCACTTTTCGCACTTGTGTTAGTGTTGAAAAACCACTTTTCGCACTTGTGTTAGTGTTGAAAAACCACTTTTCACACTTGAGTTGGTGCAGGAAACCACTTTTGCACTTGCATCGGTGTGGAAAAAACACGTTTTGCACTTGTGATAGTGTTGAAAAACCACTTTTCGCACTTGTGTTAGTGTTGAAAAACCACTTTTCGCACTTGTGTTAGTGTTGAAAACCACTTTTCGCACTTGTGTTAGTGTTGAAAAACCACTTTTCGCACTTGTGTTGGTGCAGGAAACCACTTTTGCACTTGTATTAGTGTGGAAAAAACACTTTTTGCACTTGTGATAGTGTTGAAAAACCACTTTTTGCACTTGTGTTAGTGTTGAAAAACCACTTTTCGCACTTGTGTTGGTGCAGGAAACCACTTTTGCACTTGTATTAGTGTGGAAAAACCACTTTTTGCACTTGTGTTAGTGTTGAAAAACCACTTTTCGCACTTGTGTTAGTGTTGAAAAACCACTTTTCGCACTTGTGTTAGTGTTGAAAAACCACTTTTCGCGCTTGTGTTGGTGCAGGAAACCACTTTTGCACTTGTATTAGTGTGGAAAAACCACTTTTCGCACTTGTGTTAGTGTTGAAAAACCACTTTTCGTACTAGTGTTAGTGTTGAAATACCACTTTTCGCACTTGTGTTAGTGTTGAAAAACCACTTTTCACACTTGTGTTGGTGCAGAAAACCACTTTTGCACTTGTATTAGTGTGGAAAAAACACGTTTTGTACTTGTGATAGTGTTGAAAAACCACTTTTCGCACTTGTGTTAGGGTTGAAAAACCACTTTTCGCACTTTTCTTGGTGCAGGAAACCACTTTTGCACTTGTATTAGTGTGGAAAAAACACTTTTTGCACTTGTGATAGTGTTGAAAAACCACTTTTCGTACTAGTGTTAGTGTTGAAATACCACTTTTCGCACTTGTGTTAGTGTTGAAAAACCACTTTTCGCACTTGTGTTGGTGCAGGAAACCACTTTTGCACTTGTATTAGTGTGGAAAAAACACTTTTTGCACTTGTGATAGTGTTGAAAAACCACTTTTCGCACTTGTGTTAGTGTTGAAAAACCACTTTTCGCACTTGTGTTGGTGCAGGAAACCACTTTTGCACTTGTATTAGTGTGGAAAAAACACTTTTCGCACTTGTGTTAGTGTTGAAAAACAACTTTTCGCACTTGTGTTAGTGTTGAAAAACCACTTTTCGCACTTGTGTTAGTGTTGAAAAACCACTTTTCGCACTTGTGTTAGTGTTGAAAAATCCACTTTTCGCGCTTGTGTTGGTGCAGGAAACCACTTTTGCACTTGTATTAGTGTGGAAAAACCACTTTTCGCACTTGTGTTAGTGTTGAAAAACCACTTTTCGTACTAGTGTTAGTGTTGAAATACCACTTTTCGCACTTGTGTTAGTGTTGAAAAACCACTTTTCACACTTGTGTTGGTGCAGAAAACCACTTTTACACTTGTATTAGTGTGGAAAAAACACGTTTTGTACTTGTGATAGTGTTGAAAAACCACTTTTCGCACTTGTGTTAGTGTTGAAAAACCACTTTTCGCACTTTTGTTGGTGCAGGAAACCACTTTTGCACTTGTATTAGTGTGGAAAAAACACTTTTTGCACTTGTGATAGTGTTGAAAAACCACTTTTCGTACTAGTGTTAGTGTTGAAATACCACTTTTCGCACTTGTGTTAGTGTTGAAAAACCACTTTTCGCACTTGTGTTGGTGCAGGAAACCACTTTTGCACTTGTATTAGTGTGGAAAAAACACTTTTTGCACTTGTGATAGTGTTGAAAAACCACTTTTCGCACTTGTGTTAGTGTTGAAAAACCACTTTTCGCACTTGTGTTGGTGCAGGAAACCACTTTTGCACTTGTATTAGTGTGGAAAAAACACTTTTCGCACTTGTGTTAGTGTTGAAAAACAACTTTTCGCACTTGTGTTAGTGTTGAAAAACCACTTTTCGCACTTGTGTTGGTGCAGGAAACCACTTTTGCACTTGTATTAGTGTTGAAAAACCACTTTTCGCACTTGTGTTAGTGTTGAAAAACCACTTTTCGCACTTGTGTTGGTGCAGGAAACCACTTTTGCACTTGTATTAGTGTGGAAAAAACACTTTTTGCACTTGTGATAGTGTTGAAAAACCACTTTTCGCACTTGTGTTGGTGCAGGAAACCACTTTTGCACTTGTATTAGTGTGGAAAAACCACTTTTCGCACTTGTGTTAGTGTTGAAAAACCACTTTTCGCACTTGTGTTAGTGTTGAAAAACCACTTTTCGCACTGGTGTTGGTGCAGGAAACCACTTTTGCACTTGTATTAGTGTGGAAAAAACACGTTTTGCACTTGTGATAGTGTTGAAAAACCACTTTTCGCACTTGTGTTAGTGTTGAAAAACCACTTTTCGCACTTGTGTTAGTGTTGAAAAATCCACTTTTCGCACTTGTGTTGGTGCAGGAAACCACTTATGCACTTGTATTAGTGTTGAAAAACCACTTTTCGCACTTGCGTTAGTGTTGAAAAACCACTTTTCGCACTTGTGTTAGTGTTGAAAAACCACTTTTCGCACTTGTGTTAGTGTTGAAAAACCACTTTTCACACTTGTGTTAGTGTTGAAAAACCACTTTTCGCACTTGTGTTGGTGCAGGAAACCACTTTTGCACTTGTATTAGTGTGGAAAAAACACTTTTTGCACTTGTGATAGTGTTGAAAAACCACTTTTCGCACTTGTGTTAGTGTTGAAAAACCACTTTTCGCACTTGTGTTGGTGCAGGAAACCACTTTTGCACTTGTATTAATGTGGAAAAAACACTTTTCGCACTTGTGTTAGTGTTGAAAAACAACTTTTCGCACTTGTGTTAGTGTTGAAAAACCACTTTTCGCACTTGTGTTAGTGTTGAAAAACCACTTTTCACACTTGTGTTGGTGCAGGAAACCACTTTTGCACTTGTATTAGTGTGGAAAAAACACTTTTCGCACTTGTGTTAGTGTTGAAAAACCACTTTTCGCACTTGTGTTAGTGTTGAAAAACCACTTTTCACACTTGTGTTGGTGCAGGAAACCACTTTTGCACTTGTATTAGTGTGGAAAATACACGTTTTGCACTTGTGATAGTGTTGAAAAACCACTTTTCGCACTTGTGTTAGTGTTGAAAAACCACTTTTCGCACTTGTGTTAGTGTTGAAAAATCCACTTTTCGCACTTGTGTTGGTGCAGGAAACCACTTATGCACTTGTATTAGTGTTGAAAAACCACTTTTCGCACTTGCATTAGTGTTGAAAAACCACTTTTCGCACTTGTGTTAGTGTTGAAAACCACTTTTCGCACTTGTGTTAGTGTTGAAAAACCACTTTTCGCACTTGTGTTAGTGTTGAAAAACCACTTTTCGCACTTGTGTTGGTGCAGGAAACCACTTTTGCACTTGTAATAGTGTGGAAAAAACACTTTTTGCACTTGTGATAGTGTTGAAAAACCACTTTTCGCACTTGTGTTAGTGTTGAAAAACCACTTTTCGCACTTGTGTTGGTGCAGGAAACCACTTTTGCACTTGTATTAGTGTGGAAAAAACACTTTTCGCACTTGTGTTAGTGTTGAAAAACAACTTTTCGCACTTGTGTTAGTGTTGAAAAACCACTTTTCGCACTTGTGTTGGTGCATGAAACCACTTTTGCACTTGTATTAGTGTTGAAAAACCACTTTTCGCACTTGTGTTAGTGTTGAAAAACAACTTTTCGCACTTGTGTTAGTGTTGAAAAACCACTTTTCGCACTTGTGTTGGTGCAGGAAACCACTTTTGCACTTGTATTAGTGTTGAAAAACCACTTTTCGCACTTGTGTTAGTGTTGAAAAACCACTTTTCGCACTTGTGTTGGTGCAGGAAACCACTTTTGCACTTGTATTGGTGTGGAAAAACCACTTTTCGCACTTGTGTTAGTGTTGAAAAACCACTTTTCGCACTTGTGTTAGTGTTGAAAAACCACTTTTCACACTTGTGTTGGTGCAGGAAACCACTTTTGCACTTGCATTGGTGTGGAAAAAACACGTTTTGCACTTGTGATAGTGTTGAAAAACCACTTTTCGCACTTGTGTTAGTGTTGAAAAACCACTTTTCGCACTTGTGTTAGTGTTGAAAAACCACTTTTCGCACTTGTGTTAGTGTTGAAAAACCACTTTTCGCACTTGTGTTGGTGCAGGAAACCACTTTTGTACTTGTATTAGTGTGGAAAAAACACTTTTTGCACTTGTGATAGTGTTGAAAAACCACTTTTTGCACTTGTGTTAGTGTTGAAAAACCACTTTTCGCACTTGTGTTGGTGCAGGAAACCACTTTTGCACTTGTATTAGTGTGGAAAAACCACTTTTCGCACTTGTGTTAGTGTTGAAAAACCACTTTTCGCACTTGTGTTAGTGTTGAAAAACCACTTTTCGCACTTGTGTTAGTGTTGAAAAACCACTTTTCGCACTTGTGTTGGTGCAGGAAACCACTTTTGCACTTGTATTAGTGTGGAAAAAACACTTTTCGCACTTGTGTTAGTGTTGAAAAACCACTTTTCGCACTTGTGTTAGTGTTGAAAAACCACTTTTCACACTTGTGTTGGTGCAGGAAACCACTTTTGCACTTGTATTAGTGTGGAAAAAACACGTTTTGCACTTGTGATAGTGTTGAAAAACCACTTTTCGCACTTGTGTTAGTGTTGAAAAACCACTTTTCGCACTTGTGTTAGTGTTGTAAAATCCACTTTTCGCACTTGTGTTGGTGCAGGAAACCACTTATGCACTTGTATTAGTGTTGAAAAACCACTTTTCGCACTTGCGTTAGTGTTGAAAAACCACTTTTCGCACTTGTGTTAGTGTTGAAAAACCACTTTTCGCACTTGTGTTAGTGTTGAAAAACCACTTTTCGCACTTGTGTTAGTGTTGAAAAACCACTTTTCGCACTTGTGTTGGTGCAGGAAACCACTTTTGCACTTGTATTAGTGTGGAAAAAACACTTTTTGCACTTGTGATAGTGTTGAAAAACCACTTTTCGCACTTGTGTTAGTGTTGAAAAACCACTTTTCGCACTTGTGTTGGTGCAGGAAACCACTTTTGCACTTGTATTAGTGTGGAAAAAACACTTTTCGCACTTGTGTTAGTGTTGAAAAACAACTTTTCGCACTTGTGTTAGTGTTGAAAAACCACTTTTCGCACTTGTGTTAGTGTTGAAAAACCACTTTTCGCACTTGTGTTAGTGTTGAAAAATCCACTTTTCGCGCTTGTGTTGGTGCAGGAAACCACTTTTGCACTTGTATTAGTGTGGAAAAACCACTTTTCGCACTTGTGTTAGTGTTGAAAAACCACTTTTCGTACTAGTGTTAGTGTTGAAATACCACTTTTCGCACTTGTGTTAGTGTTGAAAAACCACTTTTCACACTTGTGTTGGTGCAGAAAACCACTTTTGCACTTGTATTAGTGTGGAAAAAACACGTTTTGTACTTGTGATAGTGTTGAAAAACCACTTTTCGTACTAGTGTTAGTGTTGAAAAACCACTTTTCGCACTTGTGTTAGTGTTGAAAAACCACTTTTCGCACTTTTGTTGGTGCAGGAAACCACTTTTGCACTTGTATTAGTGTGGAAAAAACACTTTTTGCACTTGTGATAGTGTTGAAAAACCACTTTTCGTACTAGTGTTAGTGTTGAAATACCACTTTTCGCACTTGTGTTAGTGTTGAAAAACCACTTTTCGCACTTGTGTTGGTGCAGGAAACCACTTTTGCACTTGTATTAGTGTGGAAAAAACACTTTTTGCACTTGTGATAGTGTTGAAAAACCACTTTTCGCACTTGTGTTAGTGTTGAAAAACCACTTTTCGCACTTGTGTTGGTGCAGGAAACCACTTTTGCACTTGTATTAGTGTGGAAAAAACACTTTTCGCACTTGTGTTAGTGTTGAAAAACAACTTTTCGCACTTGTGTTAGTGTTGAAAAACCACTTTTCGCACTTGTGTTGGTGCAGAAAACCACTTTTGCACTTGTATTAGTGTTGAAATACCACTTTTCGCACTTGTGTTAGTGTTGAAAAACCACTTTTCACACTTGTGTTGGTGCAGAAAACCACTTTTGCACTTGTATTAGTGTGGAAAAAACACGTTTTGTACTTGTGATAGTGTTGAAAAACCACTTTTCGCACTTGTGTTAGTGTTGAAAAACCACTTTTCGCACTTTTGTTGGTGCAGGAAACCACTTTTGCACTTGTATTAGTGTGGAAAAAACACTTTTTGCACTTGTGATAGTGTTGAAAAACCACTTTTCGTACTAGTGTTAGTGTTGAAATACCACTTTTCGCACATGTGTTAGTGTTGAAAAACCACTTTTCGCACTTGTGTTGGTTCAGGAAACCACTTTTGCACTTGTATTAGTGTGGAAAAAACACTTTTTGCACTTGTGATAGTGTTGAAAAACCACTTTTCGCACTTGTGTTAGTGTTGAAAAACCACTTTTCGCACTTGTGTTGGTGCAGGAAACCACTTTTGCACTTGTATTAGTGTGGAAAAAACACTTTTCGCACTTGTGTTAGTGTTGAAAAACAACTTTTCGCACTTGTGTTAGTGTTGAAAAACCACTTTTCGCACTTGTGTTGGTGCAGGAAACCACTTTTGCACTTGTATTAGTGTTGAAAAACCACTTTTCGCACTTGTGTTAGTGTTGAAAAACCACTTTTCGCACTTGTGTTGGTGCAGGAAACCACTTTTGCACTTGTATTAGTGTGGAAAAAACACTTTTTGCACTTGTGATAGTGTTGAAAAACCACTTTTCGCACTTGTGTTGGTGCAGGAAACCACTTTTGCACTTGTATTAGTGTGGAAAAACCACTTTTCGCACTTGTGTTAGTGTTGAAAAACCACTTTTCGCACTTGTGTTAGTGTTGAAAAACCACTTTTCGCACTGGTGTTCGTGCAGGAAACCACTTTTGCACTTGTATTAGTGTGGAAAAAACACTTTTCGCACTTGTGTTAGTGTTGAAAAACCACTTTTCGCACTTGTATTAGTGTTGAAAAACCACTTTTCGCACTTGTGTTAGTGTTGAAAAACCACTTTTCGCACTTGTGTTGGTGCAGGAAACCACTTTTGCACTTGTATTAGTGTGGAAAAAACACTTTTTGCACTTGTGATAGTGTTGAAAAACCACTTTTCGCACTTGTGTTGGTGCAGGAAACCACTTTTGCACTTGTATTAGTGTGGAAAAACCACTTTTCGCACTTGTGTTAGTGTTGAAAAACCACTTTTCGCACTTGTGTTAGTGTTGAAAAACCACTTTTCGCACTGGTGTTGGTGCAGGAAACCACTTTTGCACTTGTATTAGTGTGGAAAAAACACGTTTTGCACTTGTGATAGTGTTGAAAAACCACTTTTCGCACTTGTGTTAGTGTTGAAAAACCACTTTTCGCACTTGTGTTAGTGTTGAAAAATCCACTTTTCGCACTTGTGTTGGTGCAGGAAACCACTTATGCACTTGTATTAGTGTTGAAAAACCACTTTTCGCACTTGCGTTAGTGTTGAAAAACCACTTTTCGCACTTGTGTTAGTGTTGAAAAACCACTTTTCGCACTTGTGTTAGTGTTGAAAAACCACTTTTCACACTTGTGTTAGTGTTGAAAAACCACTTTTCGCACTTGTGTTGGTGCAGGAAACCACTTTTGCACTTGTATTAGTGTGGAAAAAACACTTTTTGCACTTGTGATAGTGTTGAAAAACCACTTTTCGCACTTGTGTTAGTGTTGAAAAACCACTTTTCGCACTTGTGTTGGTGCAGGAAACCACTTTTGCACTTGTATTAGTGTGGAAAAAACACTTTTCGCACTTGTGTTAGTGTTGAAAAACAACTTTTCGCACTTGTGTTAGTGTTGAAAAACCACTTTTCGCACTTGTGTTAGTGTTGAAAAACCACTTTTCGCACTTGTGTTGGTGCAGGAAACCACTTTTGCACTTGTATTAGTGTGGAAAAAACACTTTTCGCACTTGTGTTAGTGTTGAAAAACCACTTTTCGCACTTGTGTTAGTGTTGAAAAACCACTTTTCACACTTGTGTTGGTGCAGGAAACCACTTTTGCACTTGTATTAGTGTGGAAAATACACGTTTTGCACTTGTGATAGTGTTGAAAAACCACTTTTCGCACTTGTGTTAGTGTTGAAAAACCACTTTTCGCACTTGTGTTAGTGTTGAAAAATCCACTTTTCGCACTTGTGTTGGTGCAGGAAACCACTTATGCACTTGTATTAGTGTTGAAAAACCACTTTTCGCACTTGCATTAGTGTTGAAAAACCACTTTTCGCACTTGTGTTAGTGTTGAAAACCACTTTTCGCACTTGTGTTAGTGTTGAAAAACCACTTTTCGCACTTGTGTTAGTGTTGAAAAACCACTTTTCGCACTTGTGTTGGTGCAGGAAACCACTTATGCACTTGTATTAGTGTTGAAAAACCACTTTTCGCACTTGCATTAGTGTTGAAAAACCACTTTTCGCACTTGTGTTAGTGTTGAAAACCACTTTTCGCACTTGTATTAGTGTTGAAAAACCACTTTTCGCACTTGTGTTAGTGTTGAAAAACCACTTTTCGCACTTGTGTTGGTGCAGGAAACCACTTTTGCACTTGTATTGGTGTGGAAAAACCACTTTTCGCACTTGTGTTAGTGTTGAAAAACCACTTTTCGCACTTGTGTTAGTGTTGAAAAACCACTTTTCACACTTGTGTTGGTGCAGGAAACCACTTTTGCACTTGCATTGGTGTGGAAAAAACACGTTTTGCACTTGTGATAGTGTTGAAAAACCACTTTTCGCACTTGTGTTAGTGTTGAAAAACCACTTTTCGCACTTGTGTTAGTGTTGAAAAACCACTTTTCGCACTTGTGTTAGTGTTGAAAAACCACTTTTCGCACTTGTGTTGGTGCAGGAAACCACTTTTGTACTTGTATTAGTGTGGAAAAAACACTTTTTGCACTTGTGATAGTGTTGAAAAACCACTTTTTGCACTTGTGTTAGTGTTGAAAAACCACTTTTCGCACTTGTGTTGGTGCAGGAAACCACTTTTGCACTTGTATTAGTGTGGAAAAACCACTTTTCGCACTTGTGTTAGTGTTGAAAAACCACTTTTCGCACTTGTGTTAGTGTTGAAAAACCACTTTTCGCACTTGTGTTAGTGTTGAAAAACCACTTTTCGCACTTGTGTTGGTGCAGGAAACCACTTTTGCACTTGTATTAGTGTGGAAAAAACACTTTTCGCACTTGTGTTAGTGTTGAAAAACCACTTTTCGCACTTGTGTTAGTGTTGAAAAACCACTTTTCACACTTGTGTTGGTGCAGGAAACCACTTTTGCACTTGTATTAGTGTGGAAAAAACACGTTTTTGCACTTGTGATGGTGTTGAAAAACCACTTTTCGCACTTGTGTTAGTGTTGAAAAACCACTTTTCGCACTTGTGTTAGTGTTGTAAAATCCACTTTTCGCACTTGTGTTGGTGCAGGAAACCACTTATGCACTTGTATTAGTGTTGAAAAACCACTTTTCGCACTTGCGTTAGTGTTGAAAAACCACTTTTCGCACTTGTGTTAGTGTTGAAAAACCACTTTTCGCACTTGTGTTAGTGTTGAAAAACCACTTTTCGCACTTGTGTTAGTGTTGAAAAACCACTTTTCGCACTTGTGTTGGTGCAGGAAACCACTTTTGCACTTGTATTAGTGTGGAAAAAACACTTTTTGCACTTGTGATAGTGTTGAAAAACCACTTTTCGCACTTGTGTTAGTGTTGAAAAACCACTTTTCGCACTTGTGTTGGTGCAGGAAACCACTTTTGCACTTGTATTAGTGTGGAAAAAACACTTTTCGCACTTGTGTTAGTGTTGAAAAACAACTTTTCGCACTTGTGTTAGTGTTGAAAAACCACTTTTCGCACTTGTGTTAGTGTTGAAAAACCACTTTTCGCACTTGTGTTAGTGTTGAAAAATCCACTTTTCGCGCTTGTGTTGGTGCAGGAAACCACTTTTGCACTTGTATTAGTGTGGAAAAACCACTTTTCGCACTTGTGTTAGTGTTGAAAAACCACTTTTCGTACTAGTGTTAGTGTTGAAAAACCACTTTTCGCACTTGTGTTAGTGTTGAAAAACCACTTTTCGCACTTTTGTTGGTGCAGGAAACCACTTTTGCACTTGTATTAGTGTGGAAAAAACACTTTTTGCACTTGTGATAGTGTTGAAAAACCACTTTTCGTACTAGTGTTAGTGTTGAAATACCACTTTTCGCACTTGTGTTAGTGTTGAAAAACCACTTTTCGCACTTGTGTTGGTGCAGGAAACCACTTTTGCACTTGTATTAGTGTGGAAAAAACACTTTTTGCACTTGTGATAGTGTTGAAAAACCACTTTTCGCACTTGTGTTAGTGTTGAAAAACCACTTTTCGCACTTGTGTTGGTGCAGGAAACCACTTTTGCACTTGTATTAGTGTGGAAAAAACACTTTTCGCACTTGTGTTAGTGTTGAAAAACAACTTTTCGCACTTGTGTTAGTGTTGAAAAACCACTTTTCGCACTTGTGTTGGTGCAGAAAACCACTTTTGCACTTGTATTAGTGTTGAAATACCACTTTTCGCACTTGTGTTAGTGTTGAAAAACCACTTTTCACACTTGTGTTGGTGCAGAAAACCACTTTTGCACTTGTATTAGTGTGGAAAAAACACGTTTTGTACTTGTGATAGTGTTGAAAAACCACTTTTCGCACTTGTGTTAGTGTTGAAAAACCACTTTTCGCACTTTTGTTGGTGCAGGAAACCACTTTTGCACTTGTATTAGTGTGGAAAAAACACTTTTTGCACTTGTGATAGTGTTGAAAAACCACTTTTCGTACTAGTGTTAGTGTTGAAATACCACTTTTCGCACATGTGTTAGTGTTGAAAAACCACTTTTCGCACTTGTGTTGGTTCAGGAAACCACTTTTGCACTTGTATTAGTGTGGAAAAAACACTTTTTGCACTTGTGATAGTGTTGAAAAACCACTTTTCGCACTTGTGTTAGTGTTGAAAAACCACTTTTCGCACTTGTGTTGGTGCAGGAAACCACTTTTGCACTTGTATTAGTGTGGAAAAAACACTTTTCGCACTTGTGTTAGTGTTGAAAAACAACTTTTCGCACTTGTGTTAGTGTTGAAAAACCACTTTTCGCACTTGTGTTGGTGCAGGAAACCACTTTTGCACTTGTATTAGTGTTGAAAAACCACTTTTCGCACTTGTGTTAGTGTTGAAAAACCACTTTTCGCACTTGTGTTGGTGCAGGAAACCACTTTTGCACTTGTATTAGTGTGGAAAAAACACTTTTTGCACTTGTGATAGTGTTGAAAAACCACTTTTCGCACTTGTGTTGGTGCAGGAAACCACTTTTGCACTTGTATTAGTGTGGAAAAACCACTTTTCGCACTTGTGTTAGTGTTGAAAAACCACTTTTCGCACTTGTGTTAGTGTTGAAAAACCACTTTTCGCACTGGTGTTCGTGCAGGAAACCACTTTTGCACTTGTATTAGTGTGGAAAAAACACTTTTCGCACTTGTGTTAGTGTTGAAAAACCACTTTTCGCACTTGTATTAGTGTTGAAAAACCACTTTTCGCACTTGTGTTAGTGTTGAAAAACCACTTTTCGCACTTGTGTTGGTGCAGGAAACCACTTTTGCACTTGTATTAGTGTGGAAAAAACACTTTTTGCACTTGTGATAGTGTTGAAAAACCACTTTTCGCACTTGTGTTGGTGCAGGAAACCACTTTTGCACTTGTATTAGTGTGGAAAAACCACTTTTCGCACTTGTGTTAGTGTTGAAAAACCACTTTTCGCACTTGTGTTAGTGTTGAAAAACCACTTTTCGCACTGGTGTTGGTGCAGGAAACCACTTTTGCACTTGTATTAGTGTGGAAAAAACACGTTTTGCACTTGTGATAGTGTTGAAAAACCACTTTTCGCACTTGTGTTAGTGTTGAAAAACCACTTTTCGCACTTGTGTTAGTGTTGAAAAATCCACTTTTCGCACTTGTGTTGGTGCAGGAAACCACTTATGCACTTGTATTAGTGTTGAAAAACCACTTTTCGCACTTGCGTTAGTGTTGAAAAACCACTTTTCGCACTTGTGTTAGTGTTGAAAAACCACTTTTCGCACTTGTGTTAGTGTTGAAAAACCACTTTTCACACTTGTGTTAGTGTTGAAAAACCACTTTTCGCACTTGTGTTGGTGCAGGAAACCACTTTTGCACTTGTATTAGTGTGGAAAAAACACTTTTTGCACTTGTGATAGTGTTGAAAAACCACTTTTCGCACTTGTGTTAGTGTTGAAAAACCACTTTTCGCACTTGTGTTGGTGCAGGAAACCACTTTTGCACTTGTATTAGTGTGGAAAAAACACTTTTCGCACTTGTGTTAGTGTTGAAAAACAACTTTTCGCACTTGTGTTAGTGTTGAAAAACCACTTTTCGCACTTGTGTTAGTGTTGAAAAACCACTTTTCGCACTTGTGTTGGTGCAGGAAACCACTTTTGCACTTGTATTAGTGTGGAAAAAACACTTTTCGCACTTGTGTTAGTGTTGAAAAACCACTTTTCGCACTTGTGTTAGTGTTGAAAAACCACTTTTCACACTTGTGTTGGTGCAGGAAACCACTTTTGCACTTGTATTAGTGTGGAAAATACACGTTTTGCACTTGTGATAGTGTTGAAAAACCACTTTTCGCACTTGTGTTAGTGTTGAAAAACCACTTTTCGCACTTGTGTTAGTGTTGAAAAATCCACTTTTCGCACTTGTGTTGGTGCAGGAAACCACTTATGCACTTGTATTAGTGTTGAAAAACCACTTTTCGCACTTGCATTAGTGTTGAAAAACCACTTTTCGCACTTGTGTTAGTGTTGAAAACCACTTTTCGCACTTGTGTTAGTGTTGAAAAACCACTTTTCGCACTTGTGTTAGTGTTGAAAAACCACTTTTCGCACTTGTGTTGGTGCAGGAAACCACTTATGCACTTGTATTAGTGTTGAAAAACCACTTTTCGCACTTGCATTAGTGTTGAAAAACCACTTTTCGCACTTGTGTTAGTGTTGAAAACCACTTTTCGCACTTGTATTAGTGTTGAAAAACCACTTTTCGCACTTGTGTTAGTGTTGAAAAACCACTTTTCGCACTTGTGTTAGTGTTGAAAAACAACTTTTCGCACTTGTGTTAGTGTTGAAAAACCACTTTTCGCACTTGTGTTGGTGCAGGAAACCACTTTTGCACTTGTATTAGTGTTGAAAAACCACTTTTCGCACTTGTGTTAGTGTTGAAAAACAACTTTTCGCACTTGTGTTAGTGTTGAAAAACCACTTTTCGCACTTGTGTTGGTGCAGGAAACCACTTTTGCACTTGTATTAGTGTTGAAAAACCACTTTCCGCACTTGTGTTAGTGTTGAAAAACCACTTTTCGCACTTGTGTTGGTGCAGGAAACCACTTTTGCACTTGTGTTGGTGCAGGAAACCACTTTTGCACTTGTGATAGTGTTGAAAAACCACTTTTCGCACTTGTGTTAGTGTTGAAAAACAACTTTTCGCACTTGTGTTAGTGTTGAAAAACCACTTTTCGCACTTGTGTTGGTGCAGGAAACCACTTTTGCACTTGTATTAGTGTTGAAAAACCACTTTTCGCACTTGTGTTAGTGTTGAAAAACAACTTTTCGCACTTGTGTTAGTGTTGAAAAACCACTTTTCGCACTTGTGTTGGTGCAGGAAACCACTTTTGCACTTGTATTAGTGTTGAAAAACCACTTTTCGCACTTGTGTTAGTGTTGAAAAACCACTTTTCGCACTTGTGTTGGTGCAGGAAACCACTTTTGCACTTGTATTGGTGTTGAAAAACCACTTTTCGCACTTGTGTTAGTGTTGAAAAACCACTTTTCGCACTTGTGTTAGTGTTGAAAAACCACTTTTCACACTTGTGTTGGTGCAGGAAACCACTTTTGCACTTGCATTGGTGTGGAAAAACCACGTTTTGCACTTGTGATAGTGTTGAAAAACCACTTTTCGCACTTGTGTTAGTGTTGAAAAACCACTTTTCGCACTTGTGTTAGTGTTGAAAAACCACTTTTCGCACTTGTGTTAGTGTTGAAAAACCACTTTTCGCACTTGTGTTGGTGCAGGAAACCACTTTTGTACTTGTATTAGTGTGGAAAAAACTTTTTGCACTTGTGATAGTGTTGAAAAACCACTTTTTGCACTTGTGTTAGTGTTGAAAAACCACTTTTCGCACTTGTGTTGGTGCAGGAAACCACTTTTGCACTTGTATTAGTGTGGAAAAACCACTTTTCGCACTTGTGTTAGTGTTGAAAAACCACTTTTCGCACTTGTGTTAGTGTTGAAAAACCACTTTTCGCACTTGTGTTAGTGTTGAAAAACCACTTTTCGCACTTGTGTTGGTGCAGGAAACCACTTTTGCACTTGTATTAGTGTGGAAAAAACACTTTTCGCACTTGTGTTAGTGTTGAAAAACCACTTTTCGCACTTGTGTTAGTGTTGAAAAACCACTTTTCACACTTGTGTTGGTGCAGGAAACCACTTTTGCACTTGTATTAGTGTGGAAAAAACACGTTTTGCACTTGTGATAGTGTTGAAAAACCACTTTTCGCACTTGTGTTAGTGTTGAAAAACCACTTTTCGCACTTGTGTTAGTGTTGTAAAATCCACTTTTCGCACTTGTGTTGGTGCAGGAAACCACTTATGCACTTGTATTAGTGTTGAAAAACCACTTTTCGCACTTGCGTTAGTGTTGAAAAACCACTTTTCGCACTTGTGTTAGTGTTGAAAAACCACTTTTCGCACTTGTGTTAGTGTTGAAAAACCACTTTTCGCACTTGTGTTAGTGTTGAAAAACCACTTTTCGCACTTGTGTTGGTGCAGGAAACCACTTTTGCACTTGTATTAGTGTGGAAAAAACACTTTTTGCACTTGTGATAGTGTTGAAAAACCACTTTTCGCACTTGTGTTAGTGTTGAAAAACCACTTTTCGCACTTGTGTTGGTGCAGGAAACCACTTTTGCACTTGTATTAGTGTGGAAAAAACACTTTTCGCACTTGTGTTAGTGTTGAAAAACAACTTTTCGCACTTGTGTTAGTGTTGAAAAACCACTTTTCGCACTTGTGTTAGTGTTGAAAAACCACTTTTCGCACTTGTGTTAGTGTTGAAAAATCCACTTTTCGCGCTTGTGTTGGTGCAGGAAACCACTTTTGCACTTGTATTAGTGTGGAAAAACCACTTTTCGCACTTGTGTTAGTGTTGAAAAACCACTTTTCGTACTAGTGTTAGTGTTGAAATACCACTTTTCGCACTTGTGTTAGTGTTGAAAAACCACTTTTCACACTTGTGTTGGTGCAGAAAACCACTTTTGCACTTGTATTAGTGTGGAAAAAACACGTTTTGTACTTGTGATAGTGTTGAAAAACCACTTTTCGTACTAGTGTTAGTGTTGAAAAACCACTTTTCGCACTTGTGTTAGTGTTGAAAAACCACTTTTCGCACTTTTGTTGGTGCAGGAAACCACTTTTGCACTTGTATTAGTGTGGAAAAAACACTTTTTGCACTTGTGATAGTGTTGAAAAACCACTTTTCGTACTAGTGTTAGTGTTGAAATACCACTTTTCGCACTTGTGTTAGTGTTGAAAAACCACTTTTCGCACTTGTGTTGGTGCAGGAAACCACTTTTGCACTTGTATTAGTGTGGAAAAAACACTTTTTGCACTTGTGATAGTGTTGAAAAACCACTTTTCGCACTTGTGTTAGTGTTGAAAAACCACTTTTCGCACTTGTGTTGGTGCAGGAAACCACTTTTGCACTTGTATTAGTGTGGAAAAAACACTTTTCGCACTTGTGTTAGTGTTGAAAAACAACTTTTCGCACTTGTGTTAGTGTTGAAAAACCACTTTTCGCACTTGTGTTGGTGCAGAAAACCACTTTTGCACTTGTATTAGTGTTGAAATACCACTTTTCGCACTTGTGTTAGTGTTGAAAAACCACTTTTCACACTTGTGTTGGTGCAGAAAACCACTTTTGCACTTGTATTAGTGTGGAAAAAACACGTTTTGTACTTGTGATAGTGTTGAAAAACCACTTTTCGCACTTGTGTTAGTGTTGAAAAACCACTTTTCGCACTTTTGTTGGTGCAGGAAACCACTTTTGCACTTGTATTAGTGTGGAAAAAACACTTTTTGCACTTGTGATAGTGTTGAAAAACCACTTTTCGTACTAGTGTTAGTGTTGAAATACCACTTTTCGCACATGTGTTAGTGTTGAAAAACCACTTTTCGCACTTGTGTTGGTTCAGGAAACCACTTTTGCACTTGTATTAGTGTGGAAAAAACACTTTTTGCACTTGTGATAGTGTTGAAAAACCACTTTTCGCACTTGTGTTAGTGTTGAAAAACCACTTTTCGCACTTGTGTTGGTGCAGGAAACCACTTTTGCACTTGTATTAGTGTGGAAAAAACACTTTTCGCACTTGTGTTAGTGTTGAAAAACAACTTTTCGCACTTGTGTTAGTGTTGAAAAACCACTTTTCGCACTTGTGTTGGTGCAGGAAACCACTTTTGCACTTGTATTAGTGTTGGAAAACCACTTTTCGCACTTGTGTTAGTGTTGAAAAACCACTTTTCGCACTTGTGTTGGTGCAGGAAACCACTTTTGCACTTGTATTAGTGTGGAAAAAACACTTTTTGCACTTGTGATAGTGTTGAAAAACCACTTTTCGCACTTGTGTTGGTGCAGGAAACCACTTTTGCACTTGTATTAGTGTGGAAAAACCACTTTTCGCACTTGTGTTAGTGTTGAAAAACCACTTTTCGCACTTGTGTTAGTGTTGAAAAACCACTTTTCGCACTGGTGTTCGTGCAGGAAACCACTTTTGCACTTGTATTAGTGTGGAAAAAACACTTTTCGCACTTGTGTTAGTGTTGAAAAACCACTTTTCGCACTTGTATTAGTGTTGAAAAACCACTTTTCGCACTTGTGTTAGTGTTGAAAAACCACTTTTCGCACTTGTGTTGGTGCAGGAAACCACTTTTGCACTTGTATTAGTGTGGAAAAAACACTTTTTGCACTTGTGATAGTGTTGAAAAACCACTTTTCGCACTTGTGTTGGTGCAGGAAACCACTTTTGCACTTGTATTAGTGTGGAAAAACCACTTTTCGCACTTGTGTTAGTGTTGAAAAACCACTTTTCGCACTTGTGTTAGTGTTGAAAAACCACTTTTCGCACTGGTGTTGGTGCAGGAAAACCACTTTTCGCACTTGTGTTGGTGCAGGAAACCACTTTTGCACTTGTATTAGTGTGGAAAAAACACTTTTCGCACTTGTGTTAGTGTTGAAAAACCACTTTTCGCACTTGTGTTAGTGTTGAAAAATCCACTTTTCGCACTTGTGTTGGTGCAGGAAACCACTTATGCACTTGTATTAGTGTTGAAAAACCACTTTTCGCACTTGCGTTAGTGTTGAAAAACCACTTTTCGCACTTGTGTTAGTGTTGAAAAACCACTTTTCGCACTTGTGTTAGTGTTGAAAAACCACTTTTCACACTTGTGTTAGTGTTGAAAAACCACTTTTCGCACTTGTGTTGGTGCAGGAAACCACTTTTGCACTTGTATTAGTGTGGAAAAAACACTTTTTGCACTTGTGATAGTGTTGAAAAACCACTTTTCGCACTTGTGTTAGTGTTGAAAAACCACTTTTCGCACTTGTGTTGTTGCAGGAAACCACTTTTGCACTTGTATTAGTGTGGAAAAAACACTTTTCGCACTTGTGTTAGTGTTGAAAAACAACTTTTCGCACTTGTGTTAGTGTTGAAAAACCACTTTTCGCACTTGTGTTAGTGTTGAAAAACCACTTTTCGCACTTGTGTTGGTGCAGGAAACCACTTTTGCACTTGTATTAGTGTGGAAAAAACACTTTTCGCACTTGTGTTAGTGTTGAAAAAACACTTTTCGCACTTGTGTTAGTGTTGAAAAACCACTTTTCACACTTGTGTTGGTGCAGGAAACCACTTTTGCACTTGTATTAGTGTGGAAAATACACGTTTTGCACTTGTGATAGTGTTGAAAAACCACTTTTCGCACTTGTGTTAGTGTTGAAAAACCACTTTTCGCACTTGTGTTAGTGTTGAAAAATCCACTTTTCGCACTTGTGTTGGTGCAGGAAACCACTTATGCACTTGTATTAGTGTTGAAAAACCACTTTTCGCACTTGCATTAGTGTTGAAAAACCACTTTTCGCACTTGTGTTAGTGTTGAAAACCACTTTTCGCACTTGTGTTAGTGTTGAAAAACCACTTTTCGCACTTGTGTTAGTGTTGAAAAACCACTTTTCGCACTTGTGTTGGTGCAGGAAACCACTTTTGCACTTGTATTAGTGTGGAAAAAACACTTTTTGCACTTGTGATAGTGTTGAAAAACCACTTTTCGCACTTGTGTTAGTGTTGAAAAACCACTTTTCGCACTTGTGTTGGTGCAGGAAACCACTTTTGCACTTGTATTAGTGTGGAAAAAACACTTTTCGCACTTGTGTTAGTGTTGAAAAACAACTTTTCGCACTTGTGTTAGTGTTGAAAAACCACTTTTCGCACTTGTGTTGGTGCAGGAAACCACTTTTGCACTTGTATTAGTGTTGAAAAACCACTTTTCGCACTTGTGTTAGTGTTGAAAAACAACTTTTCGCACTTGTGTTAGTGTTGAAAAACCACTTTTCGCACTTGTGTTGGTGCAGGAAACCACTTTTGCACTTGTATTAGTGTTGAAAAACCACTTTTCGCACTTGTGTTAGTGTTGAAAAACCACTTTTCGCACTTGTGTTGGTGCAGGAAACCACTTTTGCACTTGTATTGGTGTGGAAAAACCACTTTTCGCACTTGTGTTAGTGTTGAAAAACCACTTTTCGCAGTTGTGTTAGTGTTGAAAAACCACTTTTCACACTTGTGTTGGTGCAGGAAACCACTTTTGCACTTGCATTGGTGTGGAAAAAACACGTTTTGCACTTGTGATAGTGTTGAAAAACCACTTTTCGCACTTGTGTTAGTGTTGAAAAACCACTTTTTGCACTTGTGTTAGTGTTGAAAAACCACTTTTCGCACTTGTGTTAGTGTTGAAAAACCACTTTTCGCACTTGTGTTGGTGCAGGAAACCACTTTTGCACTTGTATTAGTGTGGAAAAAACACTTTTTGCACTTGTGATAGTGTTGAAAAACCACTTTTTGCACTTGTGTTAGTGTTGAAAAACCACTTTTCGCACTTGTGTTGGTGCAGGAAACCACTTTTGCACTTGTATTAGTGTGGAAAAACCACTTTTCGCACTTGTGTTAGTGTTGAAAAACCACTTTTCGCACTTGTGTTAGTGTTGAAAAACCACTTTTCGCACTTGTTTTAGTGTTGAAAAACCACTTTTCGCACTTGTGTTGGTGCAGGAAACCACTTTTGCACTTGTATTAGTGTGGAAAAAACACTTTTCGCACTTGTGTTAGTGTTGAAAAACCACTTTTCGCACTTGTGTTAGTGTTGAAAAACCACTTTTCACACTTGTGTTGGTGCAGGAAACCACTTTTGCACTTGTATTAGTGTGGAAAAAACACGTTTTGCACTTGTGATAGTGTTGAAAAACCACTTTTCGCACTTGTGTTAGTGTTGAAAAACCACTTCTCGCACTTGTGTTAGTGTTGTAAAATCCACTTTTCGCACTTGTGTTGGTGCAGGAAACCACTTATGCACTTGTATTAGTGTTGAAAAACCACTTTTCGCACTTGCGTTAGTGTTGAAAAACCACTTTTCGCACTTGTGTTAGTGTTGAAAAACCACTTTTCGCACTTGTGTTAGTGTTGAAAAACCACTTTTCGCACTTGTGTTAGTGTTGAAAAACCACTTTTCGCACTTGTGTTGGTGCAGGAAACCACTTTTGCACTTGTATTAGTGTGGAAAAAACACTTTTTGCACTTGTGATAGTGTTGAAAAACCACTTTTCGCACTTGTGTTAGTGTTGAAAAACCACTTTTCGCACTTGTGTTGGTGCAGGAAACCACTTTTGCACTTGTATTAGTGTGGAAAAAACACTTTTCGCACTTGTGTTAGTGTTGAAAAACAACTTTTCGCACTTGTGTTAGTGTTGAAAAACCACTTTTCGCACTTGTGTTAGTGTTGAAAAACCACTTTTCGCACTTGTGTTAGTGTTGAAAAATCCACTTTTCGTGCTTGTGTTGGTGCAGGAAACCACTTTTGCACTTGTATTAGTGTGGAAAAACCACTTTTCGCACTTGTGTTAGTGTTGAAAAACCACTTTTCGTACTAGTGTTAGTGTTGAAATACCACTTTTCGCACTTGTGTTAGTGTTGAAAAACCACTTTTCACACTTGTGTTGGTGCAGAAAACCACTTTTGCACTTGTATTAGTGTGGAAAAAACACGTTTTGTACTTGTGATAGTGTTGAAAAACCACTTTTCGCACTTGTGTTAGTGTTGAAAAACCACTTTTCGCACTTTTGTTGGTGCAGGAAACCACTTTTGCACTTGTATTAGTGTGGAAAAAACACTTTTTGCACTTGTGATAGTGTTGAAAAACCACTTTTCGTACTAGTGTTAGTGTTGAAATACCACTTTTCGCACTTGTGTTAGTGTTGAAAAACCACTTTTCGCACTTGTGTTGGTGCAGGAAACCACTTTTGCACTTGTATTAGTGTGGAAAAAACACTTTTTGCACTTGTGATAGTGTTGAAAAAGCACTTTTCGCACTTGTGTTGGTGTTGAAAAACCACTTTTCGCACTTGTGTTGTGCAGGAAACCACTTTTGCACTTGTATTAGTGTGGAAAAAACACTTTTCGCACTTGTGTTAGTGTTGAAAAACAACTTTTCACACTTGTGTTAGTGTTGAAAAACCACTTTTCGCACTTGTGTTGGTGCATGAAACCACTTTTGCACTTGTATTAGTGTTGAAAAACCACTTTTCGCACTTGTGTTAGTGTTGAAAAACCACTTTTCGCACTTGTGTTGGTGCAGGAAACCACTTTTGCACTTGTATTAGTGTGGAAAAAACACTTTTTGCACTTGTGATAGTGTTGAAAAACCACTTTTCGCACTTGTGTTGGTGCAGGAAACCACTTTTGCACTTGTATTAGTGTGGAAAAACCACTTTTCGCACTTGTGTTAGTGTTGAAAAACCACTTTTCGCACTTGTGTTAGTGTTGAAAAACCACTTTTCGCACTTGTGTTGGTGCAGGAAACCACTTTTGCACTTGTATTAGTGTGGAAAAAACACTTTTCGCACTTGTGTTAGTGTTGAAAAACCACTTTTCGCACTTGTGTTAGTGTTGAAAAACCACTTTTCACACTTGTGTTGGTGCAGGAAACCACTTTTGCACTTGTATTAGTGTGGAAAAAACACGTTTTGCACTTGTGATAGTGTTGAAAAACCACTTTTCGCACTTGTGTTAGTGTTGAAAAACCACTTTTCGCACTTGTGTTAGTGTTGAAAAATCCACTTTTCGCACTTGTGTTGGTGCAGGAAACCACTTATGCACTTGTATTAGTGTGGAAAAAACACTTTTCGCACTTGTGTTAGTGTTGAAAAACAACTTTTCGCACTTGTGTTAGTGTTGAAAAACCACTTTTCGCACTTGTGTTGGTGCAGGAAACCACTTTTGCACTTGTATTAGTGTTGAAAAACCACTTTTCGCACTTGTGTTAGTGTTGAAAAACAACTTTTCGCACTTGTGTTAGTGTTGAAAAACCACTTTTCGCACTTGTGTTGGTGCAGGAAACCACTTTTGCACTTGTATTAGTGTTGAAAAACCACTTTTCGCACTTGTGTTAGTGTTGAAAAACCACTTTTCGCACTTGTGTTGGTGCAGGAAACCACTTTTGCACTTGTATTGGTGTGGAAAAACCACTTTTCGCACTTGTGTTAGTGTTGAAAAACCACTTTTCGCACTTGTGTTAGTGTTGAAAAACCACTTTTCACACTTGTGTTGGTGCAGGAAACCACTTTTGCACTTGCATTGGTGTGGAAAAAACACGTTTTGCACTTGTGATAGTGTTGAAAAACCACTTTTCGCACTTGTGTTAGTGTTGAAAAACCACTTTTTGCACTTGTGTTAGTGTTGAAAAACCACTTTTCGCACTTGTGTTAGTGTTGAAAAACCACTTTTCGCACTTGTGTTGGTGCAGGAAACCACTTTTGCACTTGTATTAGTGTGGAAAAAACACTTTTTGCACTTGTGATAGTGTTGAAAAACCACTTTTTGCACTTGTGTTAGTGTTGAAAAACCACTTTTCGCACTTGTGTTGGTGCAGGAAACCACTTTTGCACTTGTATTAGTGTGGAAAAACCACTTTTCGCACTTGTGTTAGTGTTGAAAAACCACTTTTCGCACTTGTGTTAGTGTTGAAAAACCACTTTTCGCACTTGTTTTAGTGTTGAAAAACCACTTTTCGCACTTGTGTTGGTGCAGGAAACCACTTTTGCACTTGTATTAGTGTGGAAAAAACACTTTTCGCACTTGTGTTAGTGTTGAAAAACCACTTTTCGCACTTGTGTTAGTGTTGAAAAACCACTTTTCACACTTGTGTTGGTGCAGGAAACCACTTTTGCACTTGTATTAGTGTGGAAAAAACACGTTTTGCACTTGTGATAGTGTTGAAAAACCACTTTTCGCACTTGTGTTAGTGTTGAAAAACCACTTCTCGCACTTGTGTTAGTGTTGTAAAATCCACTTTTCGCACTTGTGTTGGTGCAGGAAACCACTTATGCACTTGTATTAGTGTTGAAAAACCACTTTTCGCACTTGCGTTAGTGTTGAAAAACCACTTTTCGCACTTGTGTTAGTGTTGAAAAACCACTTTTCGCACTTGTGTTAGTGTTGAAAAACCACTTTTCGCACTTGTGTTAGTGTTGAAAAACCACTTTTCGCACTTGTGTTGGTGCAGGAAACCACTTTTGCACTTGTATTAGTGTGGAAAAAACACTTTTTGCACTTGTGATAGTGTTGAAAAACCACTTTTCGCACTTGTGTTAGTGTTGAAAAACCACTTTTCGCACTTGTGTTGGTGCAGGAAACCACTTTTGCACTTGTATTAGTGTGGAAAAAACACTTTTCGCACTTGTGTTAGTGTTGAAAAACAACTTTTCGCACTTGTGTTAGTGTTGAAAAACCACTTTTCGCACTTGTGTTAGTGTTGAAAAACCACTTTTCGCACTTGTGTTAGTGTTGAAAAATCCACTTTTCGTGCTTGTGTTGGTGCAGGAAACCACTTTTGCACTTGTATTAGTGTGGAAAAACCACTTTTCGCACTTGTGTTAGTGTTGAAAAACCACTTTTCGTACTAGTGTTAGTGTTGAAATACCACTTTTCGCACTTGTGTTAGTGTTGAAAAACCACTTTTCACACTTGTGTTGGTGCAGAAAACCACTTTTGCACTTGTATTAGTGTGGAAAAAACACGTTTTGTACTTGTGATAGTGTTGAAAAACCACTTTTCGCACTTGTGTTAGTGTTGAAAAACCACTTTTCGCACTTTTGTTGGTGCAGGAAACCACTTTTGCACTTGTATTAGTGTGGAAAAAACACTTTTTGCACTTGTGATAGTGTTGAAAAACCACTTTTCGTACTAGTGTTAGTGTTGAAATACCACTTTTCGCACTTGTGTTAGTGTTGAAAAACCACTTTTCGCACTTGTGTTGGTGCAGGAAACCACTTTTGCACTTGTATTAGTGTGGAAAAAACACTTTTTGCACTTGTGATAGTGTTGAAAAAGCACTTTTCGCACTTGTGTTGGTGTTGAAAAACCACTTTTCGCACTTGTGTTGGTGCAGGAAACCACTTTTGCACTTGTATTAGTGTGGAAAAAACACTTTTCGCACTTGTGTTAGTGTTGAAAAACAACTTTTCACACTTGTGTTAGTGTTGAAAAACCACTTTTCGCACTTGTGTTGGTGCATGAAACCACTTTTGCACTTGTATTAGTGTTGAAAAACCACTTTTCGCACTTGTGTTAGTGTTGAAAAACCACTTTTCGCACTTGTGTTGGTGCAGGAAACCACTTTTGCACTTGTATTAGTGTGGAAAAAACACTTTTTGCACTTGTGATAGTGTTGAAAAACCACTTTTCGCACTTGTGTTGGTGCAGGAAACCACTTTTGCACTTGTATTAGTGTGGAAAAACCACTTTTCGCACTTGTGTTAGTGTTGAAAAACCACTTTTCGCACTTGTGTTAGTGTTGAAAAACCACTTTTCGCACTTGTGTTGGTGCAGGAAACCACTTTTGCACTTGTATTAGTGTGGAAAAAACACTTTTCGCACTTGTGTTAGTGTTGAAAAACCACTTTTCGCACTTGTGTTAGTGTTGAAAAACCACTTTTCACACTTGTGTTGGTGCAGGAAACCACTTTTGCACTTGTATTAGTGTGGAAAAAACACGTTTTGCACTTGTGATAGTGTTGAAAAACCACTTTTCGCACTTGTGTTAGTGTTGAAAAACCACTTTTCGCACTTGTGTTAGTGTTGAAAAATCCACTTTTCGCACTTGTGTTGGTGCAGGAAACCACTTATGCACTTGTATTAGTGTTGAAAAACCACTTTTCGCACTTGCGTTAGTGTTGAAAAACCACTTTTCGCACTTGTGTTAGTGTTGAAAAACCACTTTTCGCACTTGTGTTAGTGTTGAAAAACGACTTTTCACACTTGTGTTAGTGTTGAAAAACCACTTTTCGCACTTGTGTTGGTGCAGGAAACCACTTTTGCACTTGTATTAGTGTGGAAAAAACACTTTTTGCACTTGTGATAGTGTTGAAAAACCACTTATCGCACTTGTGTTGGTGCAGGAAACCACTTTTGCACTTGTATTAGTGTGGAAAAAACACTTTTCGCACTTGTGTTAGTGTTGAAAAACAACTTTTCGCACTTGTGTTAGTGTTGAAAAACCACTTTTCGCACTTGTGTTAGTGTTGAAAAACCACTTTTCGCACTTGTGTTGGTGCAGGAAACCACTTTTGCACTTGTATTAGTGTGGAAAAAACACTTTTCGCACTTGTGTTAGTGTTGAAAAACCACTTTTCGCACTTGTGTTAGTGTTGAAAAACCACTTTTCACACTTGTGTTGGTGCAGGAAACCACTTTTGCACTTGTATTAGTGTGGAAAATACACGTTTTGCACTTGTGATAGTGTTGAAAAACCACTTTTCGCACTTGTGTTAGTGTTGAAAAACCACTTTTCGCACTTGTGTTAGTGTTGAAAAATCCACTTTTCGCACTTGTGTTGGTGCAGGAAACCACTTATGCACTTGTATTAGTGTTGAAAAACCACTTTTCGCACTTGCGTTAGTGTTGAAAAACCACTTTTCGCACTTGTGTTAGTGTTGAAAACCACTTTTCGCACTTGTGTTAGTGTTGAAAAACCACTTTTCGCACTTGTGTTAGTGTTGAACAACCACTTTTCGCACTTGTGTTGGTGCAGGAAACCACTTTTGCACTTGTATTAGTGTGGAAAAAACACTTTTTGCACTTGTGATAGTGTTGAAAAACCACTTTTCGCACTTGTGTTAGTGTTGAAAAACCACTTTTCGCACTTGTGTTGGTGCAGGAAACCACTTTTGCACTTGTATTAGTGTGGAAAAAACACTTTTCGCACTTGTGTTAGTGTTGAAAAACAACTTTTCGCACTTGTGTTGGTGTTGAAAAACCACTTTTCGCACTTGTGTTGGTGCAGGAAACCACTTTTGCACTTGTATTAGTGTTGAAAAACCACTTTTCGCACTTGTGTTAGTGTTGAAAAACAACTTTTCGCACTTGTGTCAGTGTTGAAAAACCACTTTTCGCACTTGTGTTGGTGCAGGAAACCACTTTTGCACTTGTATTAGTGTTGAAAAACCACTTTTCGCACTTGTGTTAGTGTTGAAAAACCACTTTTCGCACTTGTGTTGGTGCAGGAAACCACTTTTGCACTTGTATTGGTGTGGAAAAACCACTTTTCGCACTTGTTTTAGTGTTGAAAAACCACTTTTCGCACTTGTGTTAGTGTTGAAAAACCACTTTTCACACTTGTGTTGGTGCAGGAAACCACTTTTGCACTTGCATTGGTGTGGAAAAAACACGTTTTGCACTTGTGATAGTGTTGAAAAACCACTTTTCGCACTTGTGTTAGTGTTGAAAAACCACTTTTCGCACTTGTGTTAGTGTTGAAAAACCACTTTTCGCACTTGTGTTAGTGTTGAAAAACCACTTTTCGCACTTGTGTTGGTGCAGGAAACCACTTTTGCACTTGTATTAGTGTGGAAAAAACACTTTTTGCACTTGTGATAGTGTTGAAAAACCACTTTTTGCACTTGTGTTAGTGTTGAAAAACCACTTTTCGCACTTGTGTTGGTGCAGGAAACCACTTTTGCACTTGTATTAGTGTGGAAAAACCACTTTTCGCACTTGTGTTAGTGTTGAAAAACCACTTTTCGCACTTGTGTTGGTGCAGGAAACCACTTTTGCACTTGTATTAGTGTGGAAAAAACACTTTTCGCACTTGTGTTAGTGTTGAAAAACAACTTTTCACACTTGTGTTAGTGTTGAAAAACCACTTTTCGCACTTGTGTTGGTGCATGAAACCACTTTTGCACTTGTATTAGTGTTGAAAAACCACTTTTCGCACTTGTGTTAGTGTTGAAAAACCACTTTTCGCACTTGTGTTGGTGCAGGAAACCACTTTTGCACTTGTATTAGTGTGGAAAAAACACTTTTTGCACTTGTGATAGTGTTGAAAAACCACTTTTCGCACTTGTGTTGGTGCAGGAAACCACTTTTGCACTTGTATTAGTGTGGAAAAACCACTTTTCGCACTTGTGTTAGTGTTGAAAAACCACTTTTCGCACTTGTGTTAGTGTTGAAAAACCACTTTTCGCACTTGTGTTGGTGCAGGAAACCACTTTTGCACTTGTATTAGTGTGGAAAAAACACTTTTCGCACTTGTGTTAGTGTTGAAAAACCACTTTTCGCACTTGTGTTAGTGTTGAAAAACCACTTTTCACACTTGTGTTGGTGCAGGAAACCACTTTTGCACTTGTATTAGTGTGGAAAAAACACGTTTTGCACTTGTGATAGTGTTGAAAAACCACTTTTCGCACTTGTGTTAGTGTTGAAAAACCACTTTTCGCACTTGTGTTAGTGTTGAAAAATCCACTTTTCGCACTTGTGTTGGTGCAGGAAACCACTTATGCACTTGTATTAGTGTTGAAAAACCACTTTTCGCACTTGCGTTAGTGTTGAAAAACCACTTTTCGCACTTGTGTTAGTGTTGAAAAACCACTTTTCGCACTTGTGTTAGTGTTGAAAAACGACTTTTCACACTTGTGTTAGTGTTGAAAAACCACTTTTCGCACTTGTGTTGGTGCAGGAAACCACTTTTGCACTTGTATTAGTGTGGAAAAAACACTTTTTGCACTTGTGATAGTGTTGAAAAACCACTTATCGCACTTGTGTTGGTGCAGGAAACCACTTTTGCACTTGTATTAGTGTGGAAAAAACACTTTTCGCACTTGTGTTAGTGTTGAAAAACAACTTTTCGCACTTGTGTTAGTGTTGAAAAACCACTTTTCGCACTTGTGTTAGTGTTGAAAAACCACTTTTCGCACTTGTGTTGGTGCAGGAAACCACTTTTGCACTTGTATTAGTGTGGAAAAAACACTTTTCGCACTTGTGTTAGTGTTGAAAAACCACTTTTCGCACTTGTGTTAGTGTTGAAAAACCACTTTTCACACTTGTGTTGGTGCAGGAAACCACTTTTGCACTTGTATTAGTGTGGAAAATACACGTTTTGCACTTGTGATAGTGTTGAAAAACCACTTTTCGCACTTGTGTTAGTGTTGAAAAACCACTTTTCGCACTTGTGTTAGTGTTGAAAAATCCACTTTTCGCACTTGTGTTGGTGCAGGAAACCACTTATGCACTTGTATTAGTGTTGAAAAACCACTTTTCGCACTTGCGTTAGTGTTGAAAAACCACTTTTCGCACTTGTGTTAGTGTTGAAAACCACTTTTCGCACTTGTGTTAGTGTTGAAAAACCACTTTTCGCACTTGTGTTAGTGTTGAACAACCACTTTTCGCACTTGTGTTGGTGCAGGAAACCACTTTTGCACTTGTATTAGTGTGGAAAAAACACTTTTTGCACTTGTGATAGTGTTGAAAAACCACTTTTCGCACTTGTGTTAGTGTTGAAAAACCACTTTTCGCACTTGTGTTGGTGCAGGAAACCACTTTTGCACTTGTATTAGTGTGGAAAAAACACTTTTCGCACTTGTGTTAGTGTTGAAAAACAACTTTTCGCACTTGTGTTGGTGTTGAAAAACCACTTTTCGCACTTGTGTTGGTGCAGGAAACCACTTTTGCACTTGTATTAGTGTTGAAAAACCACTTTTCGCACTTGTGTTAGTGTTGAAAAACAACTTTTCGCACTTGTGTCAGTGTTGAAAAACCACTTTTCGCACTTGTGTTGGTGCAGGAAACCACTTTTGCACTTGTATTAGTGTTGAAAAACCACTTTTCGCACTTGTGTTAGTGTTGAAAAACCACTTTTCGCACTTGTGTTGGTGCAGGAAACCACTTTTGCACTTGTATTGGTGTGGAAAAACCACTTTTCGCACTTGTTTTAGTGTTGAAAAACCACTTTTCGCACTTGTGTTAGTGTTGAAAAACCACTTTTCACACTTGTGTTGGTGCAGGAAACCACTTTTGCACTTGCATTGGTGTGGAAAAAACACGTTTTGCACTTGTGATAGTGTTGAAAAACCACTTTTCGCACTTGTGTTAGTGTTGAAAAACCACTTTTCGCACTTGTGTTAGTGTTGAAAAACCACTTTTCGCACTTGTGTTAGTGTTGAAAAACCACTTTTCGCACTTGTGTTGGTGCAGGAAACCACTTTTGCACTTGTATTAGTGTGGAAAAAACACTTTTTGCACTTGTGATAGTGTTGAAAAACCACTTTTTGCACTTGTGTTAGTGTTGAAAAACCACTTTTCGCACTTGTGTTGGTGCAGGAAACCACTTTTGCACTTGTATTAGTGTGGAAAAACCACTTTTCGCACTTGTGTTAGTGTTGAAAAACCACTTTTCGCACTTGTGTTAGTGTTGAAAAACCACTTTTCACACTTGTGTTGGTGCAGGAAACCACTTTTGCACTTGTATTAGTGTGGAAAAAACACGTTTTGCACTTGTGATAGTGTTGAAAAACCACTTTTCGCACTTGTGTTAGTGTTGAAAAACCACTTCTCGCACTTGTGTTAGTGTTGTAAAATCCACTTTTCGCACTTGTGTTGGTGCAGGAAACCACTTATGCACTTGTATTAGTGTTGAAAAACCACTTTTCGCACTTGCGTTAGTGTTGAAAAACCACTTTTCGCACTTGTGTTAGTGTTGAAAAACCACTTTTCGCACTTGTGTTAGTGTTGAAAAACCACTTTTCGCACTTGTGTTAGTGTTGAAAAACCACTTTTCGCACTTGTGTTGGTGCAGGAAACCACTTTTGCACTTGTATTAGTGTGGAAAAAACACTTTTTGCACTTGTGATAGTGTTGAAAAACCACTTTTCGCACTTGTGTTAGTGTTGAAAAACCACTTTTCGCACTTGTGTTGGTGCAGGAAACCACTTTTGCACTTGTATTAGTGTGGAAAAAACACTTTTCGCACTTGTGTTAGTGTTGAAAAACAACTTTTCGCACTTGTGTTAGTGTTGAAAAACCACTTTTCGCACTTGTGTTAGTGTTGAAAAACCACTTTTCGCACTTGTGTTAGTGTTGAAAAATCCACTTTTCGTGCTTGTGTTGGTGCAGGAAACCACTTTTGCACTTGTATTAGTGTGGAAAAACCACTTTTCGCACTTGTGTTAGTGTTGAAAAACCACTTTTCGTACTAGTGTTAGTGTTGAAATACCACTTTTCGCACTTGTGTTAGTGTTGAAAAACCACTTTTCACACTTGTGTTGGTGCAGAAAACCACTTTTGCACTTGTATTAGTGTGGAAAAAACACGTTTTGTACTTGTGATAGTGTTGAAAAACCACTTTTCGCACTTGTGTTAGTGTTGAAAAACCACTTTTCGCACTTTTGTTGGTGCAGGAAACCACTTTTGCACTTGTATTAGTGTGGAAAAAACACTTTTTGCACTTGTGATAGTGTTGAAAAACCACTTTTCGTACTAGTGTTAGTGTTGAAATACCACTTTTCGCACTTGTGTTAGTGTTGAAAAACCACTTTTCGCACTTGTGTTGGTGCAGGAAACCACTTTTGCACTTGTATTAGTGTGGAAAAAACACTTTTTGCACTTGTGATAGTGTTGAAAAAGCACTTTTCGCACTTGTGTTGGTGTTGAAAAACCACTTTTCGCACTTGTGTTGGTGCAGGAAACCACTTTTGCACTTGTATTAGTGTGGAAAAAACACTTTTCGCACTTGTGTTAGTGTTGAAAAACAACTTTTCACACTTGTGTTAGTGTTGAAAAACCACTTTTCGCACTTGTGTTGGTGCATGAAACCACTTTTGCACTTGTATTAGTGTTGAAAAACCACTTTTCGCACTTGTGTTAGTGTTGAAAAACCACTTTTCGCACTTGTGTTGGTGCAGGAAACCACTTTTGCACTTGTATTAGTGTGGAAAAAACACTTTTTGCACTTGTGATAGTGTTGAAAAACCACTTTTCGCACTTGTGTTGGTGCAGGAAACCACTTTTGCACTTGTATTAGTGTGGAAAAACCACTTTTCGCACTTGTGTTAGTGTTGAAAAACCACTTTTCGCACTTGTGTTAGTGTTGAAAAACCACTTTTCGCACTTGTGTTGGTGCAGGAAACCACTTTTGCACTTGTATTAGTGTGGAAAAAACACTTTTCGCACTTGTGTTAGTGTTGAAAAACCACTTTTCGCACTTGTGTTAGTGTTGAAAAACCACTTTTCACACTTGTGTTGGTGCAGGAAACCACTTTTGCACTTGTATTAGTGTGGAAAAAACACGTTTTGCACTTGTGATAGTGTTGAAAAACCACTTTTCGCACTTGTGTTAGTGTTGAAAAACCACTTTTCGCACTTGTGTTAGTGTTGAAAAATCCACTTTTCGCACTTGTGTTGGTGCAGGAAACCACTTATGCACTTGTATTAGTGTTGAAAAACCACTTTTCGCACTTGCGTTAGTGTTGAAAAACCACTTTTCGCACTTGTGTTAGTGTTGAAAAACCACTTTTCGCACTTGTGTTAGTGTTGAAAAACGACTTTTCACACTTGTGTTAGTGTTGAAAAACCACTTTTCGCACTTGTGTTGGTGCAGGAAACCACTTTTGCACTTGTATTAGTGTGGAAAAAACACTTTTTGCACTTGTGATAGTGTTGAAAAACCACTTATCGCACTTGTGTTGGTGCAGGAAACCACTTTTGCACTTGTATTAGTGTGGAAAAAACACTTTTCGCACTTGTGTTAATGTTGAAAAACAACTTTTCGCACTTGTGTTAGTGTTGAAAAACCACTTTTCGCACTTGTGTTAGTGTTGAAAAACCACTTTTCGCACTTGTGTTGGTGCAGGAAACCACTTTTGCACTTGTATTAGTGTGGAAAAAACACTTTTCGCACTTGTGTTAGTGTTGAAAAACCACTTTTCGCACTTGTGTTAGTGTTGAAAAACCACTTTTCACACTTGTGTTGGTGCAGGAAACCACTTTTGCACTTGTATTAGTGTGGAAAATACACGTTTTGCACTTGTGATAGTGTTGAAAAACCACTTTTCGCACTTGTGTTAGTGTTGAAAAACCACTTTTCGCACTTGTGTTAGTGTTGAAAAATCCACTTTTCGCACTTGTGTTGGTGCAGGAAACCACTTATGCACTTGTATTAGTGTTGAAAAACCACTTTTCGCACTTGCGTTAGTGTTGAAAAACCACTTTTCGCACTTGTGTTAGTGTTGAAAACCACTTTTCGCACTTGTGTTAGTGTTGAAAAACCACTTTTCGCACTTGTGTTAGTGTTGAACAACCACTTTTCGCACTTGTGTTGGTGCAGGAAACCACTTTTGCACTTGTATTAGTGTGGAAAAAACACTTTTTGCACTTGTGATAGTGTTGAAAAACCACTTTTCGCACTTGTGTTAGTGTTGAAAAACCACTTTTCGCACTTGTGTTGGTGCAGGAAACCACTTTTGCACTTGTATTAGTGTGGAAAAAACACTTTTCGCACTTGTGTTAGTGTTGAAAAACAACTTTTCGCACTTGTGTTGGTGTTGAAAAACCACTTTTCGCACTTGTGTTGGTGCAGGAAACCACTTTTGCACTTGTATTAGTGTTGAAAAACCACTTTTCGCACTTGTGTTAGTGTTGAAAAACAACTTTTCGCACTTGTGTCAGTGTTGAAAAACCACTTTTCGCACTTGTGTTGGTGCAGGAAACCACTTTTGCACTTGTATTAGTGTTGAAAAACCACTTTTCGCACTTGTGTTAGTGTTGAAAAACCACTTTTCGCACTTGTGTTGGTGCAGGAAACCACTTTTGCACTTGTATTGGTGTGGAAAAACCACTTTTCGCACTTGTTTTAGTGTTGAAAAACCACTTTTCGCACTTGTGTTAGTGTTGAAAAACCACTTTTCACACTTGTGTTGGTGCAGGAAACCACTTTTGCACTTGCATTGGTGTGGAAAAAACACGTTTTGCACTTGTGATAGTGTTGAAAAACCACTTTTCGCACTTGTGTTAGTGTTGAAAAACCACTTTTCGCACTTGTGTTAGTGTTGAAAAACCACTTTTCGCACTTGTGTTAGTGTTGAAAAACCACTTTTCGCACTTGTGTTGGTGCAGGAAACCACTTTTGCACTTGTATTAGTGTGGAAAAAACACTTTTTGCACTTGTGATAGTGTTGAAAAACCACTTTTTGCACTTGTGTTAGTGTTGAAAAACCACTTTTCGCACTTGTGTTGGTGCAGGAAACCACTTTTGCACTTGTATTAGTGTGGAAAAACCACTTTTCGCACTTGTGTTAGTGTTGAAAAACCACTTTTCGCACTTGTGTTAGTGTTGAAAAACCACTTTTCGCACTTGTGTTAGTGTTGAAAAACCACTTTTCGCACTTGTGTTGGTGCAGGAAACCACTTTTGCACTTGTATTAGTGTGGAAAAAACACTTTTCGCACTTGTGTTAGTGTTGAAAAACCACTTTTCGCACTTGTGTTAGTGTTGAAAAACCACTTTTCACACTTGTGTTGGTGCAGGAAACCACTTTTGCACTTGTATTAGTGTGGAAAAAACACTTTTTGCACTTGTGATAGTGTTGAAAAACCACTTTTCGCACTTGTGTTAGTGTTGAAAAACCACTTTTCGCACTTGTGTTGGTGCAGGAAACCACTTTTGCACTTGTATTAGTGTGGAAAAAACACTTTTCGCACTTGTGTTAGTGTTGAAAAACAACTTTTCGCACTTGTGTTAGTGTTGAAAAACCACTTTTCGCACTTGTGTTGGTGCAGGAAACCACTTTTGCACTTGTATTAGTGTTGAAAAACCACTTTTCGCACTTGTGTTAGTGTTGAAAAACAACTTTTCGCACTTGTGTTAGTGTTGAAAAACCACTTTTCGCACTTGTGTTGGTGCAGGAAACCACTTTTGCACTTGTATTAGTGTGGAAAAACCACTTTTCGCACTTGTGTTAGTGTTGAAAAACCACTTTTCACACTTGTGTTAGTGTTGAAAAACCACTTTTCGCACTTGTGTTGGTGCAGGAAACCACTTTTGCACTTGTATTAGTGTGGAAAAAACACTTTTCGCACTTGTGTTAGTGTTGAAAAACCACTTTTCGCACTTGTGTTAGTGTTGAAAAACCACTTTTCACACTTGTGTTGGTGCAGGAAACCACTTTTGCACTTGTATTAGTGTGGAAAAAACACGTTTTGCACTTGTGATAGTGTTGAAAAACCACTTTTCGCACTTGTGTTAGTGTTGAAAAACCACTTTTCGCACTTGTGTTAGTGTTGAAAAATCCACTTTTCGCACTTGTGTTGGTGCAGGAAACCACTTATGCACTTGTATTAGTGTTGAAAAACCACTTTTCGCACTTGCGTTAGTGTTGAAAAACCACTTTTCGCACTTGTGTTAGTGTTGAAAAACCACTTTTCGCACTTGTGTTAGTGTTGAAAAACCACTTTTCACACTTGTGTTAGTGTTGAAAAACCACTTTTCGCACTTGTGTTGGTGCAGGAAACCACTTTTGCACTTGTATTAGTGTGGAAAAAACACTTTTTGCACTTGTGATAGTGTTGAAAAACCACTTTTCGCACTTGTGTTAGTGTTGAAAAACCACTTATCGCACTTGTGTTGGTGCAGGAAACCACTTTTGCACTTGTATTAGTGTGGAAAAACACTTTTCGCACTTGTGTTAGTGTTGAAAAACAACTTTTCGCACTTGTGTTAGTGTTGAAAAACCACTTTTCGCACTTGTGTTAGTGTTGAAAAACCACTTTTCGCACTTGTGTTGGTGCAGGAAACCACTTTTGCACTTGTATTAGTGTGGAAAAAACACTTTTCGCACTTGTGTTAGTGTTGAAAAACCACTTTTCGCACTTGTGTTAGTGTTGAAAAACCACTTTTCACACTTGTGTTGGTGCAGGAAACCACTTTTGCACTTGTATTAGTGTGGAAAATACACGTTTTGCACTTGTGATAGTGTTGAAAAACCACTTTTCGCACTTGTGTTAGTGTTGAAAAACCACTTTTCGCACTTGTGTTAGTGTTGAAAAATCCACTTTTCGCACTTGTGTTGGTGCAGGAAACCACTTATGCACTTGTATTAGTGTTGAAAAACCACTTTTCGCACTTGCGTTAGTGTTGAAAAACCACTTTTCGCACTTGTGTTAGTGTTGAAAACCACTTTTCGCACTTGTGTTAGTGTTGAAAAACCACTTTTCGCACTTGTGTTAGTGTTGAAAAACCACTTTTCGCACTTGTGTTGGTGCAGGAAACCACTTTTGCACTTGTATTAGTGTGGAAAAAACACTTTTTGCACTTGTGATAGTGTTGAAAAACCACTTTTCGCACTTGTGTTAGTGTTGAAAAACCACTTTTCGCACTTGTGTTGGTGCAGGAAACCACTTTTGCACTTGTATTAGTGTGGAAAAAACACTTTTCGCACTTGTGTTAGTGTTGAAAAACAACTTTTCGCACTTGTGTTAGTGTTGAAAAACCACTTTTCGCACTTGTGTTGGTGCAGGAAACCACTTTTGCACTTGTATTAGTGTTGAAAAACCACTTTTCGCACTTGTGTTAGTGTTGAAAAACAACTTTTCGCACTTGTGTTAGTGTTGAAAAACCACTTTTCGCACTTGTGTTGGTGCAGGAAACCACTTTTGCACTTGTATTAGTGTTGAAAAACCACTTTTCGCACTTGTGTTAGTGTTGAAAAACCACTTTTCGCACTTGTGTTGGTGCAGGAAACCACTTTTGCACTTGTATTGGTGTGGAAAAACCACTTTTCGCACTTGTGTTAGTGTTGAAAAACCACTTTTCGCACTTGTGTTAGTGTTGAAAAACCACTTTTCACACTTGTGTTGGTGCAGGAAACCACTTTTGCACTTGCATTGGTGTGGAAAAAACACGTTTTGCACTTGTGATAGTGTTGAAAAACCACTTTTCGCACTTGTGTTAGTGTTGAAAAACCACTTTTCGCACTTGTGTTAGTGTTGAAAAACCACTTTTCGCACTTGTGTTAGTGTTGAAAAACCACTTTTCGCACTTGTGTTGGTGCAGGAAACCACTTTTGCACTTGTATTAGTGTGGAAAAAACACTTTTTGCACTTGTGATAGTGTTGAAAAACCACTTTTTGCACTTGTGTTAGTGTTGAAAAACCACTTTTCGCACTTGTGTTGGTGCAGGAAACCACTTTTGCACTTGTATTAGTGTGGAAAAACCACTTTTCGCACTTGTGTTAGTGTTGAAAAACCACTTTTCGCACTTGTGTTAGTGTTGAAAAACCACTTTTCGCACTTGTGTTAGTGTTGAAAAACCACTTTTCGCACTTGTGTTGGTGCAGGAAACCACTTTTGCACTTGTATTAGTGTGGAAAAAACACTTTTCGCACTTGTGTTAGTGTTGAAAAACCACTTTTCGCACTTGTGTTAGTGTTGAAAAACCACTTTTCACACTTGTGTTGGTGCAGGAAACCACTTTTGCACTTGTATTAGTGTGGAAAAAACACTTTTTGCACTTGTGATAGTGTTGAAAAACCACTTTTCGCACTTGTGTTAGTGTTGAAAAACCACTTTTCGCACTTGTGTTGGTGCAGGAAACCACTTTTGCACTTGTATTAGTGTGGAAAAAACACTTTTCGCACTTGTGTTAGTGTTGAAAAACAACTTTTCGCACTTGTGTTAGTGTTGAAAAACCACTTTTCGCACTTGTGTTGGTGCAGGAAACCACTTTTGCACTTGTATTAGTGTTGAAAAACCACTTTTCGCACTTGTGTTAGTGTTGAAAAACAACTTTTCGCACTTGTGTTAGTGTTGAAAAACCACTTTTCGCACTTGTGTTGGTGCAGGAAACCACTTTTGCACTTGTATTAGTGTTGAAAAACCACTTTTCGCACTTGTGTTAGTGTTGAAAAACCACTTTTCGCACTTGTGTTGGTGCAGGAAACCACTTTTGCACTTGTATTGGTGTGGAAAAACCACTTTTCGCACTTGTGTTAGTGTTGAAAAACCACTTTTCGCACTTGTGTTAGTGTTGAAAAACCACTTTTCACACTTGTGTTGGTGCAGGAAACCACTTTTGCACTTGCATTGGTGTGGAAAAAACACGTTTTGCACTTGTGATAGTGTTGAAAAACCACTTTTCGCACTTGTGTTAGTGTTGAAAAACCACTTTTCGCACTTGTGTTAGTGTTGAAAAACCACTTTTCGCACTTGTGTTAGTGTTGAAAAACCACTTTTCGCACTTGTGTTGGTGCAGGAAACCACTTTTGCACTTGTATTAGTGTGGAAAAAACACTTTTTGCACTTGTGATAGTGTTGAAAAACCACTTTTTGCACTTGTGTTAGTGTTGAAAAACCACTTTTCGCACTTGTGTTGGTGCAGGAAACCACTTTTGCACTTGTATTAGTGTGGAAAAACCACTTTTCGCACTTGTGTTAGTGTTGAAAAACCACTTTTCGCACTTGTGTTAGTGTTGAAAAACAACTTTTCGCACTTGTGTTAGTGTTGAAAAACCACTTTTCGCACTTGTGTTGGTGCAGGAAACCACTTTTGCACTTGTATTAGTGTGGAAAAAACACTTTTCGCACTTGTGTTAGTGTTGAAAAACCACTTTTCGCACTTGTGTTAGTGTTGAAAAACCACTTTTCACACTTGTGTTGGTGCAGGAAACCACTTTTGCACTTGTATTAGTGTGGAAAAAACACGTTTTGCACTTGTGATAGTGTTGAAAAACCACTTTTCGCACTTGTGTTAGTGTTGAAAAACCACTTTTCGCACTTGTGTTAGTGTTGTAAAATCCACTTTTCGCACTTGTGTTGGTGCAGGAAACCACTTATGCACTTGTATTAGTGTTGAAAAACCACTTTTCGCACTTGCGTTAGTGTTGAAAAACCACTTTTCGCACTTGTGTTAGTGTTGAAAAACCACTTTTCGCACTTGTGTTAGTGTTGAAAATACCACTTTTCGCACTTGTGTTAGTGTTGAAAAACCACTTTTTGCACTTGTGTTGGTGCAGGAAACCACTTTTGCACTTGTATTAGTGTGGAAAAAACACTTTTTGCACTTGTGATAGTGTTGAAAAACCACTTTTCGCACTTGTGTTAGTGTTGAAAAACCACTTTTCGCACTTGTGTTGGTGCAGGAAACCACTTTTGCACTTGTATTAGTGTGGAAAAAACACTTTTCGCACTTGTGTTAGTGTTGAAAAACAACTTTTCGCACTTGTGTTAGTGTTGAAAAACCACTTTTCGCACTTGTGTTAGTGTTGAAAAACCACTTTTCGCACTTGTGTTAGTGTTGAAAAATCCACTTTTCGCGCTTGTGTTGGTGCAGGAAACCACTTTTGCACTTGTATTAGTGTGGAAAAACCACTTTTCGCACTTGTGTTAGTGTTGAAAAACCACTTTTCGTACTAGTGTTAGTGTTGAAATACCACTTTTCGCACTTGTGTTAGTGTTGAAAAACCACTTTTCACACTTGTGTTGGTGCAGAAAACCACTTTTGCACTTGTATTAGTGTGGAAAAAACACGTTTTGTACTTGTGATAGTGTTGAAAAACCACTTTTCGCACTTGTGTTAGTGTTGAAAAACCACTTTTCGCACTTTTGTTGGTGCAGGAAACCACTTTTGCACTTGTATTAGTGTGGAAAAAACACTTTTTGCACTTGTGATAGTGTTGAAAAACCACTTTTTGCACTTGTGTTAGTGTTGAAAAACCACTTTTCGCACTTGTGTTGGTGCAGGAAACCACTTTTGCACTTGTATTAGTGTGGAAAAACCACTTTTTGCACTTGTGTTAGTGTTGAAAAACCACTTTTCGCACTTGTGTTAGTGTTGAAAAACCACTTTTCGCACTTGTGTTAGTGTTGAAAAACCACTTTTCGCACTTGTGTTGGTGCAGGAAACCACTTTTGCACTTGTATTAGTGTGGAAAAAACACTTTTCGCACTTGTGTTAGTGTTGAAAAACCACTTTTCGCACTTGTGTTAGTGTTGAAAAACCACTTTTCACACTTGTGTTGGTGCAGGAAACCACTTTTGCACTTGTATTAGTGTGGAAAAAACACTTTTTGCACTTGTGATAGTGTTGAAAAACCACTTTTCGCACTTATGTTAGTGTTGAAAAACCACTTTTCGCACTTGTGTTGGTGCAGGAAACCACTTTTGCACTTGTATTAGTGTGGAAAAAACACTTTTCGCACTTGTGTTAGTGTTGAAAAACAACTTTTCGCACTTGTGTTAGTGTTGAAAAACCACTTTTCGCACTTGTGTTGGTGCAGGAAACCACTTTTGCACTTGTATTAGTGTTGAAAAACCACTTTTCGCACTTGTGTTAGTGTTGAAAAACAACTTTTCGCACTTGTGTTAGTGTTGAAAAACCACTTTTCGCACTTGTGTTGGTGCAGGAAACCACTTTTGCACTTGTATTAGTGTTGAAAAACCACTTTTCGCACTTGTGTTAGTGTTGAAAAACCACTTTTCGCACTTGTGTTGGTGCAGGAAACCACTTTTGCACTTGTATTGGTGTGGAAAAACCACTTTTCGCACTTGTGTTAGTGTTGAAAAACCACTTTTCGCACTTGTGTTAGTGTTGAAAAACCACTTTTCACACTTGTGTTGGTGCAGGAAACCACTTTTGCACTTGCATTGGTGTGGAAAAAACACGTTTTGCACTTGTGATAGTGTTGAAAAACCACTTTTCGCACTTGTGTTAGTGTTGAAAAACCACTTTTCGCACTTGTGTTAGTGTTGAAAAACCACTTTTCGCACTTGTGTTAGTGTTGAAAAACCACTTTTCGCACTTGTGTTGGTGCAGGAAACCACTTTTGCACTTGTATTAGTGTGGAAAAAACACTTTTTGCACTTGTGATAGTGTTGAAAAACCACTTTTTGCACTTGTGTTAGTGTTGAAAAACCACTTTTCGCACTTGTGTTGGTGCAGGAAACCACTTTTGCACTTGTATAAGTGTGGAAAAACCACTTTTCGCACTTGTGTTAGTGTTGAAAAACCACTTTTTGCACTTGTGTTAGTGTTGAAAAACCACTTTTCGCACTTGTGTTAGTGTTGAAAAACCACTTTTCGCACTTGTGTTGGTGCAGGAAACCACTTTTGCACTTGTATTAGTGTGGAAAAAACACTTTTCGCACTTGTGTTAGTGTTGAAAAACCACTTTTCGCACTTGTGTTAGTGTTGAAAAACCACTTTTCACACTTGTGTTGGTGCAGGAAACCACTTTTGCACTTGTATTAGTGTGGAAAAAACACGTTTTGCACTTGTGATAGTGTTGAAAAACCACTTTTCGCACTTGTGTTAGTGTTGAAAAACCACTTTTCGCACTTGTGTTAGTGTTGTAAAATCCACTTTTCGCACTTGTGTTGGTGCAGGAAACCACTTATGCACTTGTATTAGTGTTGAAAAACCACTTTTCGCACTTGCGTTAGTGTTGAAAAACCACTTTTCGCACTTGTGTTAGTGTTGAAAAACCACTTTTCGCACTTGTGTTAGTGTTGAAAAACCACTTTTCGCACTTGTGTTAGTGTTGAAAAACCACTTTTCGCACTTGTGTTGGTGCAGGAAACCACTTTTGCACTTGTATTAGTGTGGAAAAAACACTTTTTGCACTTGTGATAGTGTTGAAAAACCACTTTTCGCACTTGTGTTAGTGTTGAAAAACCACTTTTCGCACTTGTGTTGGTGCAGGAAACCACTTTTGCACTTGTATTAGTGTGGAAAAAACACTTTTCGCACTTGTGTTAGTGTTGAAAAACAACTTTTCGCACTTGTGTTAGTGTTGAAAAACCACTTTTCGCACTTGTGTTAGTGTTGAAAAACCACTTTTCGCACTTGTGTTAGTGTTGAAAAATCCACTTTTCGCGCTTGTGTTGGTGCAGGAAACCACTTTTGCACTTGTATTAGTGTGGAAAAACCACTTTTCGCACTTGTGTTAGTGTTGAAAAACCACTTTTCGTACTAGTGTTAGTGTTGAAATACCACTTTTCGCACTTGTGTTAGTGTTGAAAAACCACTTTTCACACTTGTGTTGGTGCAGAAAACCACTTTTGCACTTGTATTAGTGTGGAAAAAACACGTTTTGTACTTGTGATAATGTTGAAAAACCACTTTTTGCACTTGTGTTAGTGTTGAAAAACCACTTTTCGCACTTTTGTTGGTGCAGGAAACCACTTTTGCACTTGTATTAGTGTGGAAAAAACACTTTTTGCACTTGTGATAGTGTTGAAAAACCACTTTTCGTACTAGTGTTAGTGTTGAAATACCACTTTTCGCACTTGTGTTAGTGTTGAAAAACCACTTTTCGCACTTGTGTTGGTGCAGGAAACCACTTTTGCACTTGTATTAGTGTGGAAAAAACACTTTTTGCACTTGTGATAGTGTTGAAAAACCACTTTTCGCACTTGTGTTAGTGTTGAAAAACCACTTTTCGCACTTGTGTTGGTGCAGGAAACCACTTTTGCACTTGTATTAGTGTGGAAAAAACACTTTTCGCACTTGTGTTAGTGTTGAAAAACAACTTTTCGCACTTGTGTTAGTGTTGAAAAACCACTTTTCGCACTTGTGTTGGTGCAGGAAACCACTTTTGCACTTGTATTAGTGTTGAAAAACCACTTTTCACACTTGTGTTAGTGTTGAAAAACCACTTTTCGCACTTGTGTTGGTGCAGGAAACCACTTTTGCACTTGTATTAGTGTGGAAAAAACACTTTTTGCACTTGTGATAGTGTTGAAAAACCACTTTTCGCACTTGTGTTGGTGCGGGAAACCACTTTTGCACTTGTATTAGTGTGGAAAAACCACTTTTCGCACTTGTGTTAGTGTTGAAAAACCACTTTTCGCACTTGTGTTAGTGTTGAAAAACCACTTTTCGCACTTGTGTTGGTGCAGGAAACCACTTTTGCACTTGTATTAGTGTGGAAAAAACACTTTTCGCACTTGTGTTAGTGTTGAAAAACCACTTTTCGCACTTGTGTTAGTGTTGAAAAACCACTTTTCACACTTGTGTTGGTGCAGGAAACCACTTTTGCACTTGTATTAGTGTGGAAAAAACACGTTTTGCACTTGTGATAGTGTTGAAAAACCACTTTTCGCACTTGTGTTAGTGTTGAAAAACCACTTTTCGCACTTGTGTTAGTGTTGAAAAATCCACTTTTCGCACTTGTGTTGGTGCAGGAAACCACTTATGCACTTGTATTAGTGTTGAAAAACCACTTTTCGCACTTGCGTTAGTGTTGAAAAACCACTTTTCGCACTTGTGTTAGTGTTGAAAAACCACTTTTCGCACTTGTGTTAGTGTTGAAAAACCACTTTTCACACTTGTGTTAGTGTTGAAAAACCACTTTTCGCACTTGTGTTGGTGCAGGAAACCACTTTTGCACTTGTATTAGTGTGGAAAAAACACTTTTTGCACTTGTGATAGTGTTGAAAAACCACTTTTCGCACTTGTGTTAGTGTTGAAAAACCACTTTTCGCACTTGTGTTGGTGCAGGAAACCACTTTTGCACTTGTATTAGTGTGGAAAAAACACTTTTCGCACTTGTGTTAGTGTTGAAAAACAACTTTTCGCACTTGTGTTAGTGTTGAAAAACCACTTTTCGCACTTGTGTTAGTGTTGAAAAACCACTTTTCGCACTTGTGTTGGTGCAGGAAACCACTTTTGCACTTGTATTAGTGTGGAAAAAACACTTTTCGCACTTCTGTTAGTGTTGAAAAACCACTTTTCGCACTTGTGTTAGTGTTGAAAAACCACTTTTCACACTTGTGTTGGTGCAGGAAACCACTTTTGCACTTGTATTAGTGTGGAAAATACACGTTTTGCACTTGTGATAGTGTTGAAAAACCACTTTTCGCACTTGTGTTAGTGTTGAAAAACCACTTTTCGCACTTGTGTTCGTGTTGAAAAATCCACTTTTCGCACTTGTGTTGGTGCAGGAAACCACTTATGCACTTGTATTAGTGTTGAAAAACCACTTTTCGCACTTGCGTTAGTGTTGAAAAACCACTTTTCGCACTTGTGTTAGTGTTGAAAACCACTTTTCGCACTTGTGTTAGTGTTGAAAAACCACTTTTCGCACTTGTGTTAGTGTTGAAAAACCACTTTTCGCACTTGTGTTGGTGCAGGAAACCACTTTTGCACTTGTATTAGTGTGGAAAAAACACTTTTTGCACTTGTGATAGTGTTGAAAAACCACTTTTCGCACTTGTGTTAGTGTTGAAAAACCACTTTTCGCACTTGTGTTGGTGCAGGAAACCACTTTTGCACTTGTATTAGTGTGGAAAAAACACTTTTCGCACTTGTGTTAGTGTTGAAAAACCACTTTTCGCACTTGTGTTAGTGTTGAAAAACCACTTTTCACACTTGTGTTGGTGCAGGAAACCACTTTTGCACTTGTATTAGTGTGGAAAAAACACGTTTTGCACTTGTGATAGTGTTGAAAAACCACTTTTCGCACTTGTGTTAGTGTTGAAAAACCACTTTTCGCACTTGTGTTAGTGTTGAAAAATCCACTTTTCGCACTTGTGTTGGTGCAGGAAACCACTTATGCACTTGTATTAGTGTTGAAAAACCACTTTTCGCACTTGCGTTAGTGTTGAAAAACCACTTTTCGCACTTGTGTTAGTGTTGAAAAACCACTTTTCGCACTTGTGTTAGTGTTGAAAAACCACTTTTCACACTTGTGTTAGTGTTGAAAAACCACTTTTCGCACTTGTGTTGGTGCAGGAAACCACTTTTGCACTTGTATTAGTGTGGAAAAAACACTTTTTGCACTTGTGATAGTGTTGAAAAACCACTTTTCGCACTTGTGTTAGTGTTGAAAAACCACTTTTCGCACTTGTGTTGGTGCAGGAAACCACTTTTGCACTTGTATTAGTGTGGAAAAAACACTTTTCGCACTTGTGTTAGTGTTGAAAAACAACTTTTCGCACTTGTGTTAGTGTTGAAAAACCACTTTTCGCACTTGTGTTAGTGTTGAAAAACCACTTTTCGCACTTGTGTTGGTGCAGGAAACCACTTTTGCACTTGTATTAGTGTGGAAAAAACACTTTTCGCACTTCTGTTAGTGTTGAAAAACCACTTTTCGCACTTGTGTTAGTGTTGAAAAACCACTTTTCACACTTGTGTTGGTGCAGGAAACCACTTTTGCACTTGTATTAGTGTGGAAAATACACGTTTTGCACTTGTGATAGTGTTGAAAAACCACTTTTCGCACTTGTGTTAGTGTTGAAAAACCACTTTTCGCACTTGTGTTAGTGTTGAAAAATCCACTTTTCGCACTTGTGTTGGTGCAGGAAACCACTTATGCACTTGTATTAGTGTTGAAAATCCACTTTTCGCACTTGCGTTAGTGTTGAAAAACCACTTTTCGCACTTGTGTTAGTGTTGAAAACCACTTTTCGCACTTGTGTTAGTGTTGAAAAACCACTTTTCGCACTTGTGTTAGTGTTGAAAAACCACTTTTCGCACTTGTGTTGGTGCAGGAAACCACTTTTGCACTTGTATTAGTGTGGAAAAAACACTTTTTGCACTTGTGATAGTGTTGAAAAACCACTTTTCGCACTTGTGTTAGTGTTGAAAAACCACTTTTCGCACTTGTGTTGGTGCAGGAAACCACTTTTGCACTTGTATTAGTGTGGAAAAAACACTTTTCGCACTTGTGTTAGTGTTGAAAAACAACTTTTGGCACTTGTGTTAGTGTTGAAAAACCACTTTTCGCACTTGTGTTGGTGCAGGAAACCACTTTTGCACTTGTATTAGTGTTGAAAAACCACTTTTCGCACTTGTGTTAGTGTTGAAAAACAACTTTTCGCACTTGTGTTAGTGTTGAAAAACCACTTTTCGCACTTGTGTTGGTGCAGGAAACCACTTTTGCACTTGTATTAGTGTTGAAAAACCACTTTTCGCACTTGTGTTAGTGTTGAAAAACCACTTTTCGCACTTGTGTTGGTGCAGGAAACCACTTTTGCACTTGTATTGGTGTGGAAAAACCACTTTTCGCACTTGTGTTAGTGTTGAAAAACCACTTTTCGCACTTGTGTTAGTGTTGAAAAACCACTTTTCACACTTGTGTTGGTGCAGGAAACCACTTTTGCACTTGTATTAGTGTGGAAAAAACACTTTTTGCACTTGTGATAGTGTTGAAAAACCACTTTTCGCACTTGTGTTAGTGTTGAAAAACCACTTTTCGCACTTGTGTTGGTGCAGGAAACCACTTTTGCACTTGTATTAGTGTGGAAAAAACACTTTTCGCACTTGTGTTAGTGTTGAAAAACAACTTTTCGCACTTGTGTTAGTGTTGAAAAACCACTTTTCGCACTTGTGTTAGTGTTGAAAAACCACTTTTCGCACTTGTGTTAGTGTTGAAAAATCCACTTTTCGCGCTTGTGTTGGTGCAGGAAACCACTTTTGCACTTGTATTAGTGTGGAAAAACCACTTTTCGCACTTGTGTTAGTGTTGAAAAACCACTTTTCGTACTAGTGTTAGTGTTGAAATACCACTTTTCGCACTTGTGTTAGTGTTGAAAAACCACTTTTCACACTTGTGTTGGTGCAGAAAACCACTTTTGCACTTGTATTAGTGTGGAAAAAACACGTTTTGTACTTGTGATAGTGTTGAAAAACCACTTTTTGCACTTGTGTTAGTGTTGAAAAACCACTTTTCGCACTTTTGTTGGTGCAGGAAACCACTTTTGCACTTGTATTAGTGTGGAAAAAACACTTTTTGCACTTGTGATAGTGTTGAAAAACCACTTTTCGTACTAGTGTTAGTGTTGAAATACCACTTTTCGCACTTGTGTTAGTGTTGAAAAACCACTTTTCACACTTGTGTTGGTGCAGAAAACCACTTTTGCACTTGTATTAGTGTGGAAAAAACACGTTTTGTACTTGTGATAGTGTTGAAAAACCACTTTTTGCACTTGTGATAGTGTTGAAAAACCACTTTTCGTACTAGTGTTAGTGTTGAAATACCACTTTTCGCACTTGTGTTAGTGTTGAAAAACCACTTTTCGCACTTGTGTTGGTGCAGGAAACCACTTTTGCACTTGTATTAGTGTGGAAAAAACACTTTTTGCACTTGTGATAGTGTTGAAAAACCACTTTTCGCACTTGTGTTAGTGTTGAAAAACCACTTTTCGCACTTGTGTTGGTGCAGGAAACCACTTTTGCACTTGTATTAGTGTGGAAAAAACACTTTTCGCACTTGTGTTAGTGTTGAAAAACAACTTTTCGCACTTGTGTTAGTGTTGAAAAACCACTTTTCGCACTTGTGTTGGTGCAGGAAACCACTTTTGCACTTGTATTAGTGTTGAAAAACCACTTTTCGCACTTGTGTTAGTGTTGAAAAACCACTTTTCGCACTTGTGTTGGTGCAGGAAACCACTTTTGCACTTGTATTAGTGTGGAAAAAACACTTTTTGCACTTGTGATAGTGTTGAAAAACCACTTTTCGCACTTGTGTTGGTGCGGGAAACCACTTTTGCACTTGTATTAGTGTGGAAAAACCACTTTTCGCACTTGTGTTAGTGTTGAAAAACCACTTTTCGCACTTGTGTTAGTGTTGAAAAACCACTTTTCGCACTTGTGTTGGTGCAGGAAACCACTTTTGCACTTGTATTAGTGTGGAAAAAACACTTTTCGCACTTGTGTTAGTGTTGAAAAACCACTTTTCGCACTTGTGTTAGTGTTGAAAAACCACTTTTCACACTTGTGTTGGTGCAGGAAACCACTTTTGCACTTGTATTAGTGTGGAAAAAACACGTTTTGCACTTGTGATAGTGTTGAAAAACCACTTTTCGCACTTGTGTTAGTGTTGAAAAACCACTTTTCGCACTTGTGTTAGTGTTGAAAAATCCACTTTTCGCACTTGTGTTGGTGCAGGAAACCACTTATGCACTTGTATTAGTGTTGAAAAACCACTTTTCGCACTTGCGTTAGTGTTGAAAAACCACTTTTCGCACTTGTGTTAGTGTTGAAAAACCACTTTTCGCACTTGTGTTAGTGTTGAAAAACCACTTTTCACACTTGTGTTAGTGTTGAAAAACCACTTTTCGCACTTGTGTTGGTGCAGGAAACCACTTTTGCACTTGTATTAGTGTGGAAAAAACACTTTTTGCACTTGTGATAGTGTTGAAAAACCACTTTTCGCACTTGTGTTAGTGTTGAAAAACCACTTTTCGCACTTGTGTTGGTGCAGGAAACCACTTTTGCACTTGTATTAGTGTGGAAAAAACACTTTTCGCACTTGTGTTAGTGTTGAAAAACAACTTTTCGCACTTGTGTTAGTGTTGAAAAACCACTTTTCGCACTTGTGTTAGTGTTGAAAAACCACTTTTCGCACTTGTGTTGGTGCAGGAAACCACTTTTGCACTTGTATTAGTGTGGAAAAAACACTTTTCGCACTTCTGTTAGTGTTGAAAAACCACTTTTCGCACTTGTGTTAGTGTTGAAAAACCACTTTTCACACTTGTGTTGGTGCAGGAAACCACTTTTGCACTTGTATTAGTGTGGAAAATACACGTTTTGCACTTGTGATAGTGTTGAAAAACCACTTTTCGCACTTGTGTTAGTGTTGAAAAACCACTTTTCGCACTTGTGTTCGTGTTGAAAAATCCACTTTTCGCACTTGTGTTGGTGCAGGAAACCACTTATGCACTTGTATTAGTGTTGAAAAACCACTTTTCGCACTTGCGTTAGTGTTGAAAAACCACTTTTCGCACTTGTGTTAGTGTTGAAAACCACTTTTCGCACTTGTGTTAGTGTTGAAAAACCACTTTTCGCACTTGTGTTAGTGTTGAAAAACCACTTTTCGCACTTGTGTTGGTGCAGGAAACCACTTTTGCACTTGTATTAGTGTGGAAAAAACACTTTTTGCACTTGTGATAGTGTTGAAAAACCACTTTTCGCACTTGTGTTAGTGTTGAAAAACCACTTTTCGCACTTGTGTTGGTGCAGGAAACCACTTTTGCACTTGTATTAGTGTGGAAAAAACACTTTTCGCACTTGTGTTAGTGTTGAAAAACCACTTTTCGCACTTGTGTTAGTGTTGAAAAACCACTTTTCACACTTGTGTTGGTGCAGGAAACCACTTTTGCACTTGTATTAGTGTGGAAAAAACACGTTTTGCACTTGTGATAGTGTTGAAAAACCACTTTTCGCACTTGTGTTAGTGTTGAAAAACCACTTTTCGCACTTGTGTTAGTGTTGAAAAATCCACTTTTCGCACTTGTGTTGGTGCAGGAAACCACTTATGCACTTGTATTAGTGTTGAAAAACCACTTTTCGCACTTGCGTTAGTGTTGAAAAACCACTTTTCGCACTTGTGTTAGTGTTGAAAAACCACTTTTCGCACTTGTGTTAGTGTTGAAAAACCACTTTTCACACTTGTGTTAGTGTTGAAAAACCACTTTTCGCACTTGTGTTGGTGCAGGAAACCACTTTTGCACTTGTATTAGTGTGGAAAAAACACTTTTTGCACTTGTGATAGTGTTGAAAAACCACTTTTCGCACTTGTGTTAGTGTTGAAAAACCACTTTTCGCACTTGTGTTGGTGCAGGAAACCACTTTTGCACTTGTATTAGTGTGGAAAAAACACTTTTCGCACTTGTGTTAGTGTTGAAAAACAACTTTTCGCACTTGTGTTAGTGTTGAAAAACCACTTTTCGCACTTGTGTTAGTGTTGAAAAACCACTTTTCGCACTTGTGTTGGTGCAGGAAACCACTTTTGCACTTGTATTAGTGTGGAAAAAACACTTTTCGCACTTCTGTTAGTGTTGAAAAACCACTTTTCGCACTTGTGTTAGTGTTGAAAAACCACTTTTCACACTTGTGTTGGTGCAGGAAACCACTTTTGCACTTGTATTAGTGTGGAAAATACACGTTTTGCACTTGTGATAGTGTTGAAAAACCACTTTTCGCACTTGTGTTAGTGTTGAAAAACCACTTTTCGCACTTGTGTTAGTGTTGAAAAATCCACTTTTCGCACTTGTGTTGGTGCAGGAAACCACTTATGCACTTGTATTAGTGTTGAAAATCCACTTTTCGCACTTGCGTTAGTGTTGAAAAACCACTTTTCGCACTTGTGTTAGTGTTGAAAACCACTTTTCGCACTTGTGTTAGTGTTGAAAAACCACTTTTCGCACTTGTGTTAGTGTTGAAAAACCACTTTTCGCACTTGTGTTGGTGCAGGAAACCACTTTTGCACTTGTATTAGTGTGGAAAAAACACTTTTTGCACTTGTGATAGTGTTGAAAAACCACTTTTCGCACTTGTGTTAGTGTTGAAAAACCACTTTTCGCACTTGTGTTGGTGCAGGAAACCACTTTTGCACTTGTATTAGTGTGGAAAAAACACTTTTCGCACTTGTGTTAGTGTTGAAAAACAACTTTTGGCACTTGTGTTAGTGTTGAAAAACCACTTTTCGCACTTGTGTTGGTGCAGGAAACCACTTTTGCACTTGTATTAGTGTTGAAAAACCACTTTTCGCACTTGTGTTAGTGTTGAAAAACAACTTTTCGCACTTGTGTTAGTGTTGAAAAACCACTTTTCGCACTTGTGTTGGTGCAGGAAACCACTTTTGCACTTGTATTAGTGTTGAAAAACCACTTTTCGCACTTGTGTTAGTGTTGAAAAACCACTTTTCGCACTTGTGTTGGTGCAGGAAACCACTTTTGCACTTGTATTGGTGTGGAAAAACCACTTTTCGCACTTGTGTTAGTGTTGAAAAACCACTTTTCGCACTTGTGTTAGTGTTGAAAAACCACTTTTCACACTTGTGTTGGTGCAGGAAACCACTTTTGCACTTGCATTGGTGTGGAAAAAACACGTTTTGCACTTGTGATAGTGTTGAAAAACCACTTTTCGCACTTGTGTTAGTGTTGAAAAACCACTTTTCGCACTTGTGTTAGTGTTGAAAAACCACTTTTCGCACTTGTGTTAGTGTTGAAAAACCACTTTTCGCACTTGTGTTGGTGCAGGAAACCACTTTTGCACTTGTATTAGTGTGGAAAAAACACTTTTTGCACTTGTGATAGTGTTGAAAAACCACTTTTTGCACTTGTGTTAGTGTTGAAAAACCACTTTTCGCACTTGTGTTGGTGCAGGAAACCACTTTTGCACTTGTATTAGTGTGGAAAAACCACTTTTCGCACTTGTGTTAGTGTTGAAAAACCACTTTTCGCACTTGTGTTAGTGTTGAAAAACCACTTTTCGCACTTGTGTTAGTGTTGAAAAACCACTTTTCGCACTTGTGTTGGTGCAGGAAACCACTTTTGCACTTGTATTAGTGTGGAAAAAACACTTTTCGCACTTGTGTTAGTGTTGAAAAACCACTTTTCGCACTTGTGTTAGTGTTGAAAAACCACTTTTCACACTTGTGTTGGTGCAGGAAACCACTTTTGCACTTGTATTAGTGTGGAAAAAACACGTTTTGCACTTGTGATAGTGTTGAAAAACCACTTTTCGCACTTGTGTTAGTGTTGAAAAACCACTTTTCGCACTTGTGTTAGTGTTGAAAAATCCACTTTTCGCACTTGTGTTGGTGCAGGAAACCACTTATGCACTTGTATTAGTGTTGAAAAACCACTTTTCGCACTTGCGTTAGTGTTGAAAAACCACTTTTCGCACTTGTGTTAGTGTTGAAAAACCACTTTTCGCACTTGTGTTAGTGTTGAAAAACCACTTTTCGCACTTGTGTTAGTGTTGAAAAACCACTTTTCGCACTTGTGTTGGTGCAGGAAACCACTTTTGCACTTGTATTAGTGTGGAAAAAACACTTTTTGCACTTGTGATAGTGTTGAAAAACCACTTTTCGCACTTGTGTTAGTGTTGAAAAACCACTTTTCGCACTTGTGTTGGTGCAGGAAACCACTTTTGCACTTGTATTAGTGTGGAAAAAACACTTTTCGCACTTGTGTTAGTGTTGAAAAACCACTTTTCGCACTTGTGTTGGTGCAGGAAACCACTTTTGCACTTGTATTAGTGTGGAAAAAACACTTTTTGCACTTGTGATAGTGTTGAAAAACCACTTTTCGCACTTGTGTTGGTGCAGGAAACCACTTTTGCACTTGTATTAGTGTGGAAAAAACACTTTTCGCACTTGTGTTAGTGTTGAAAAACCACTTTTCGCACTTGTGTTAGTGTTGAAAAACCACTTTTCACACTTGTGTTGGTGCAGGAAACCACATTTGCACTTGTATTAGTGTGGAAAAAACACTTTTCGCACTTGTGTTAGTGTTGAAAAACCATTTTTCGCACTTGTGTTGGTGCAGGAAACCACTTTTGCACTTGTATTAGTGTGGAAAAAACACTTTTTGCACTTGTGAGAGTGTTGAAAAACCACTTTTCGCACTTGTGTTGGTGCAGGAAACCACTTTTGCACTTGTATTAGTGTGGAAAAACCACTTTTCGCACTTGTGTTAGTGTTGAAAAACCACTTTTCGCACTTGTGTTAGTGTTGAAAAACCACTTTTCACACTTGTGTTGGTGCAGGAAACCACTTTTGCACTTGTATTAGTGTGGAAAAAACACGTTTTGCACTTGTGATAGTGTTGAAAAACCACTTTTCGCACTTGTGTTAGTGTTGAAAAACCACTTTTTGCACTTGTGTTAGTGTTGAAAAACCACTTTTTGCACTTGTGTTGGTGCAGGAAACCACTTTTGCACTTGTATTAGTGTGGAAAAAACACTTTTCGCACTTGTGTTAGTGTTGAAAAAGCACTTTTCGCACTTGTGTTAGTGTTGAAAAACCACTTTTCGCACTTGTGTTAGTGTTGAAAAACCACTTTTCGCACTTGTGTTGGTGCAGGAAACCACTTTTGCACTTGTATTAGTGTGGAAAAACCACTTTTCGCACTTGTGTTAGTGTTGAAAAACCACTTTTCGCACTTGTGTTAGTGTTGAAAAACCACTTTTCACACTCGTGTTGGTGCAGGAAACCACTTTTGCACTTGCATTGGTGTGGAAAAAACACGTTTTGCACTTGTGATAGTGTTGAAAAACCACTTTTCGCACTTGTGTTAGTGTTGAAAAACCATTTTTCGCACTTGTGTTAGTGTTGAAAAACCACTTTTCGCACTTGTGTTAGTGTTGAAAAACCACTTTTCGCACTTTTGTTGGTGCAGGAAACCACTTTTGCACTTGTATTAGTGTGGAAAAAACACTTTTTGCACTTGTGATAGTGTTGAAAAACCACTTTTTGCACTTGTGTTAGTGTTGAAAAACCACTTTTCGCACTTGTGTTGGTGCAGGAAACCACTTTTGCACTTGTATTAGTGTGGAAAAACCACTTTTCGCACTTGTGTTATTGTTGAAAAACCACTTTTTGCACTTGTGTTAGTGTTGAAAAACCACTTTTCGCACTTGTGTTAGTGATGAAAAACCACTTTTCGCACTTGTGTTGGTGCAGGAAACCACTTTTGCACTTGTATTAGTGTGGAAAAAACACTTTTTGCACTTGTGATAGTGTTGAAAAACCACTTTTTGCACTTGTGTTCGTGATGAAAAACCACTTTTCGCACTTGTGTTGGTGCAGGAAACCACTTTTGCACTTGTATTAGTGTGGAAAAAACCACTTTTCACACTAGTGTTAGTGTTGAAAAACCACTTTTCGCACTTGTGTTAGTGTTGAAAAACAACTTTTCGCACTTGTGTTAGTGTTGAAAAACCACTTTTCACACATGTGTTGGTGCAGGAAACCACTTTTGCACTTGTATTAGTGTGGAAAAAACACTTTTTGCACTTGTGATAGTGTTGAAAAACCACTTTTTGCACTTGTGTTAGTGTTGAAAAACCACTTTTCGCACTTGTGTTAGTGTTGAAAAACCACTTTTCGCACTTGTGTTAGTGTTGAAAAATCCACTTTTCGCGCTTGTGTTGGTGCAGGAAACCACTTTTGCCCTTGTATTAGTGTGGAAAACCCACTTTTCGCACTTGTGTTAGTGTTGAAAAACCACTTTTCGCACTTGTGTTAGTGTTGAAAAACCACTTTTCACACTTGTGTTGGTGCAGAAAACCACTTTTGCACTTGTATTAGTGTGGAAAAAACACGTTTTGTACTTGTGATAGTGTTGAAAAACCACTTTTCGCACTTGTGTTAGTGTTGAAAAACCACTTTTCGCACTTGTGTTGGTGCAGGAAACCACTTTTGCACTTGTAATAGTGTGGAAAAAACACTCTTTGCACTTGTGATAGTGTTGAAAAACCACTTTTCGTACTTGTGTTGGTGTTGAAATACCACTTTTCGCACTTGTGTTAGTGTTGAAAAACCACTTTTCGCACTTGTGTTGGTGCAGGAAACCACTTTTGCACTTGTATTAGTGTGGCAAAAAACACTTTTTGCACTTGTGATAGTGTTGAAAAACCACTTTTCGCAATTGCGTTAGTGTTGAAAAACCACTTTTCGCACTTGTGTTGGTGCAGCAAACCACTTTTGCACTTGTATTAGTGTGGAAAAAACACTTTCCACACTTGTGTTAGTGTTGAAAAACAACTTTTCGCACTTGTGTTAGTGTTGAAAAACCACTTTTCGCACTCGTGTTGGTGCAGGAAACCACTTTTGCACTTGTATTAGTGTTGAAAAACCACTTTTCGCACTTGTGTTAGTGTTGAAAAACAACTTTTCGCACTTGTGTTAGTGTTGAAAAACCACTTTTCGCACTTGTGTTGGTGCAGGAAACCACTTTTGCACTTGTATTAGTGTTGAAAAACCACTTTTCGCACTTGTGTTAGTGTTGAAAAACCACTTTTCGCACTTGTGTTGGTGCAGGAAACCACTTTTGCACTTGTATTAGTGTGGAAAAACCACTTTTCGCACTTGTGTTAGTGTTGAAAAACCACTTTTCGCACTTGTGTTAGTGTTGAAAAACCACTTTTCACACTTGTGTTGGTGCAGGAAACCACTTTTGCACTTGCATTGGTGTGGAAAAAACACGTTTTGCACTTGTGATAGTGTTGAAAAACCACTTTTCGCACTTGTGTTAGTGTTGAAAAATCACTTTTCGCACTTGTGTTAGTGTTGAAAAACCACTTTTCGCAGTTGTGTTAGTGTTGAAAAACCACTTTTCGCACTTGTGTTGGTGCAGGAAACCACTTTTGCACTTGTATTAGTGTGGAAAAAACACTTTTTGCACTTGTGATAGTGTTGAAAAACCACTTTTTGCACTTGTGTTAGTGTTGAAAAACCACTTTTCGCACTTGTGTTGGTGCAGGAAACCACTTTTGCACTTGTATTAGTGTGGAAAAACCACTTTTCGCACTTGTGTTAGTGTTGAAAAACCACTTATCGCACTTGTGTTAGTGTTGAAAAACCACTTTTCGCACTTGTGTTAGTGTTGAAAAACCACTTTTCACACATGTGTTGGTGCAGGAAACCACTTTTGCACTTGTATTAGTGTGGAAAAAACACGTTTTGCACTTGTGATAGTGTTGAAAAACCACTTTTCGCACTTGTGTTAGTGTTGAAAAACCACTTTTCGCACTTGTGTTAGTGTTGAAAAACCACTTTTCGCACTTGTGTTAGTGTTGAAAAATCCACTTTTCGCGCTTGTGTTGGTGCAGGAAACCACTTTTGAACTTGTATTAGTGTGGAAAAACCACTTTTCGCACTTGTGTTAGTGTTGAAAAACCACTTTTAGCACTTGTGTTCGTGTTGAAAAACCACTTTTCACACTTGTGTTGGTGCAGAAAACCACTTTTGCACTTGTATTAGTGTGGAAAAAACACGTTTTGTACTTGTGATAGTGTTGAAAAACCACTTTTCGCACATGTGTTAGTGTTGAAAAACCACTTTTCGCACTTGTGTTGGTGCAGGAAACCACTTTTGCACTTGTATTAGTGTGGAAAAAACACTTTTTGCACTTGTGATAGTGTTGAAAAACCACTTTTCGTACTAGTGTTAGTGTTGAAATACCACTTTTCGCACTTGTGTTAGTGTTGAAAAACCACTTTTCGCACTTGTGTTGGTGCAGGAAACCAATTTTGCACTTGTATTAGTGTGGAAAAAACACTTTTTGCACTTGTGATAGTGTTGAAAAACCACTTTTCGCACTTGTGTTAGTGTTGAAAAACCACTTTTCGCACTTGTGTTGGTGCAGGAAACCACTTTTGCACTTGTATTAGTGTGGAAAAAACACTTTTCGCACTTGTGTTAGTGTTGAAAAACAACTTTTCGCACTTGTGTTAGTGTTGAAAAACCACTTTTCGCACTTGTGTTGGTGCAGGAAACCACTTTTGCACTTGTATTAGTGTTGAAAAACCACTTTTCGCACTTGTGTTAGTGTTGAAAAACCACTTTTCGCACTTGTGTTGGCGCAGGAAACCACTTTTGCACTTGTATTAGTGTGGAAAAACCACTTTTCGCACTTGTGTTAGTGTTGAAAAACCACTTTTCACACTTGTGTTGGTGCAGGAAACCACTTTTGCACTTGTATTAGTGTGGAAAAAACACGTTTTGCACTTGTGATAGTGTTGAAAAACCACTTTTCGCACTTGTGTTAGTGTTGAAAAACCACTTTTCGCACTTGTGTTGGTGCAGGAAACCACTTTTCGCACTTGTGTTGGTGCAGGAAACCACTTATGCACTTGTATTAGTGTTGAAAAACCACTTTTCGCACTTGCGTTAGTGTTGAAAAACCACTTTTCGCACTTGTGTTAGTGTTGAAAAACCACTTTTCGCACTTGTGTTAGTGTTGAAAAACCACTTTTCACACTTGTGTTAGTGTTGAAAACCACTTTTCGCACTTGTGTTGGTGCAGGAAACCACTTTTGCACTTGTATTAGTGTGGAAAAAACACTTTTTGCACTTGTGATGGTGTTGAAAAACCACTTTTCGCACTTGTGTTAGTGTTGAAAAACCACTTTTCGCACTTGTGTTGGTGCAGGAAACCACTTTTGCACTTGTATTAGTGTGGAAAAAACACTTTTCGCACTTGTGTTAGTGTTGAAAAACAACTTTTCGCACTTGTGTTAGTGTTGAAAAACCACTTTTTGCACTTGTGTTAGTGTTGAAAAACCACTTTTCGCACTTGTGTTGGTGCAGGAAACCACTTTTGCACTTGTATTAGTGAGGAAAAAACATTTTCGCACTTGTGTTAGTGTTGAAAAACCACTTTTCGCACTTGTGTTAGTGTTGAAAAACCACTTTTCACACTTGTTTTGGTGCAGGAAACCACTTTTGCACTTGTATTAGTGTGGAAAAAACACATTTTGCACTTGTGATAGTGTTGAAAAACCACTTTTCGCACTTGTGTTAGTGTTGAAAAACCACTTTTCGCACTTGTGTTAGTGTTGAAAAATCCACTTTTCGCACTTGTGTTGGTGCAGGAAACCACTTATGCACTTGTATTAGTGTTGAAAAATCACTTTTCGCACTTGCGTTAGTGTTGAAAAACCACTTTTCGCACTTGTGTTAGTGTTGAAAACCACTTTTCGCACTTGTGTTAGTGTTGAAAAACCACTTTTCGCACTTGTGTTAGTGTTGAAAAACCACTTTTCGCACTTGTGTTGGTGCAGGAAACCACTTTTGCACTTGTATTAGTGTGGAAAAAACACTTTTTGCACTTGCGATAGTGTTGAAAAACCACTTTTCGCACTTGTGTTAGTGTTGAAAAACCACTTTTTGCACTTGTGTTGGTGCAGGAAACCACTTTTGCACTTGTATTAGTGTGGAAAAAACACTTTTCGCACTTGTGTTAGTGTTGAAAAACAACTTTTCGCACTTGTGTTAGTGTTGAAAAACCACTTTTCGCACTTGTGTTGGTGCAGGAAACCACTTTTGCACTTGTATTAGTGTTGAAAAACCACTTTTCGCACTTGTGTTAGTGTTGAAAAACAACTTTTCGCACTTGTGTTAGTGTTGAAAAACCACTTTTCGCACTTGTGTTGGTGCAGGAAACCACTTTTGCACTTGTATTAGTATTGAAAAACCACTTTTCGCACTTGTGTTAGTGTTGAAAAACCACTTTTCGCACTTGTGTTGGTGCAGGAAACCACTTTTGCACTTGTATTAGTGTGGAAAAACCACTTTTCGCACTTGTGTTAGTGTTGAAAAACCACTTTTCGCACTTGTGTTAGTGTTGAAAAACCACTTTTCACACTTGAGTTGGTGCAGGAAACCACTTTTGCACTTGCATTGGTGTGGAAAAAACACGTTTTGCACTTGTGATAGTGTTGAAAAACCACTTTTCGCACTTGTGTTAGTGTTGAAAAACCACTTTTCGCACTTGTGTTAGTGTTGAAAACCACTTTTCGCACTTGTGTTAGTGTTGAAAAACCACTTTTCGCACTTGTGTTGGTGCAGGAAACCACTTTTGCACTTGTATTAGTGTGGAAAAAACACTTTTTGCACTTGTGATAGTGTTGAAAAACCACTTTTTGCACTTGTGTTAGTGTTGAAAAACCAATTTTCGCACTTGTGTTGGTGCAGGAAACCACTTTTGCACTTGTATTAGTGTGGAAAAACCACTTTTCGCACTTGTGTTAGTGTTGAAAAACCACTTTTCGCACTTGTGTTAGTGTTGAAAAACCACTTTTCGCACTTGTGTTAGTGTTGAAAAACCACTTTTCGCGCTTGTGTTGGTGCAGGAAACCACTTTTGCACTTGTATTAGTGTGGAAAAACCACTTTTCGCACTTGTGTTAGTGTTGAAAAACCACTTTTCGTACTAGTGTTAGTGTTGAAATACCACTTTTCGCACTTGTGTTAGTGTTGAAAAACCACTTTTCACACTTGTGTTGGTGCAGAAAACCACTTTTGCACTTGTATTAGTGTGGAAAAACACGTTTTGTACTTGTGATAGTGTTGAAAAACCACTTTTCGCACTTGTGTTAGTGTTGAAAAACCACTTTTCGCACTTTTGTTGGTGCAGGAAACCACTTTTGCACTTGTATTAGTGTGGAAAAAACACTTTTTGCACTTGTGATAGTGTTGAAAAACCACTTTTCGTTCTAGTGTTAGTGTTGAAATACCACTTTTCGCACTTGTGTTAGTGTTGAAAAACCACTTTTCGCACTTGTGTTTGTGCAGGAAACCACTTTTGCACTTGTATTAGTGTGGAAAAAACACTTTTTGCACTTGTGATAGTGTTGAAAAACCACTTTTCGCACTTGTGTTAGTGTTGAAAAACCACTTTTCGCACTTGTGTTGGTGCAGGAAACCACTTTTGCACTTGTATTAGTGTGGAAAAAACACTTTTCGCACTTGTGTTAGTGTTGAAAAACAACTTTTCGCACTTGTGTTAGTGTTGAAAAACCACTTTTCGCACTTGTGTTGGTGCAGGAAACCACTTTTGCACTTGTATTAGTGTTGAAAAACCACTTTTCGCACTTGTGTTAGTGTTGAAAAACCACTTTTCGCACTTGTGTTGGTGCAGGAAACCACTTTTGCACTTGTATTAGTGTGGAAAAAACACTTTTTGCACTTGTGATAGTGTTGAAAAACCACTTTTCGCACTTGTGTTGGTGCAGGAAACCACTTTTGCACTTGTATTAGTGTGGAAAAACCACTTTTCGCACTTGTGTTAGTGTTGAAAAACCACTTTTCGCACTTGTGTTAGTGTTGAAAAACCACTTTTCGCACTTGTGTTGGTGCAGGAAACCACTTTTGCACTTGTATTAGTGTGGAAAAAACACTTTTCGCACTTGTGTTAGTGTTGAAAAACCACTTTTCGCACTTGTGTTAGTGTTGAAAAACCACTTTTCACACTTGTGTTGGTGCAGGAAACCACTTTTGCACTTGTATTAGTGTGGAAAAAACACGTTTTGCACTTGTGATAGTGTTGAAAAACCACTTTTCGCACTTGTGTTAGTGTTGAAAAACAATTTTCGCACTTGTGTTAGTGTTGAAAAATCCACTTTTCGCACTTGTGTTGGTGCAGGAAACCACTTATGCACTTGTATTAGTGTTGAAAAACCACTTTTCGCACTTGTGTTAGTGTTGAAAAACCACTTTTCGCACTTGTGTTAGTGTTGAAAAACCACTTTTCGCACTTGTGTTAGTGTTGAAAAACCACTTTTCACACTTGTGTTAGTGTTGAAAAACCACTTTTCGCACTTGTGTTGGTGCAAGAAACCACTTTTGCACTTGTATTAGTGTGGAAAAAACACTTTTTGCACTTGTGATAGTGTTGAAAAACCACTTTTCGCACTTGTGTTAGTGTTGAAAAACCACTTTTCGCACTTGTGTTGGTGCAGGAAACCACTTTTGCACTTGTATTAGTGTGGAAAAAACACTTTTCGCACTTGTGTTAGTGTTGAAAAACAACTTTTCGCACTTGTGTTAGTGTTGAAAAACCACTTTTCGCACTTGTGTTAGTGTTGAAAAACCACTTTTCGCACTTGTGTTGGTGCAGGAAACCACTTTTGCACTTGTATTAGTGTGGAAAAAACACTTTTCGCACTTGTGTTAGTGTTGAAAAACCACTTTTCGCACTTGTGTTAGTGTTGAAAAACCACTTTTCACACTTGTGTTGGTGCAGGAAACCACTTTTGCACTTGTATTAGTGTGGAAAAAACACGTTTTGCACTTGTGATAGTGTTGAAAAACCACTTTTCGCACTTGTGTTAGTGTTGAAAAACCACTTTTCGCACTTGTGTTAGTGTTGAAAAATCCACTTTTCGCACTTGTGTTAGTGCAGGAAACCACTTATGCACTTGTATTAGTGTTGAAAAACCACTTTTCGCACTTGCGTTAGTGTTGAAAAACCACTTTTCGCACTTGTGTTAGTGTTGAAAACCACTTTTCGCACTTGTGTTAGTGTTGAAAAACCACTTTTCGCACTTGTGTTGGTGTTGAAAAACCACTTTTCGCACTTGTGTTGGTGCAGGAAACCACTTTTGCACTTGTATTAGTGTGGAAAAAACACTTTTTGCACTTGTGATAGTGTTGAAAAACCACTTTTCGCACTTGTGTTAGTGTTGAAAAACCACTTTTCGCACTTGTGTTGGTGCAGGAAACCACTTTTGCACTTGTATTAGTGTGGAAAAAACACTTTTCGCACTTGTGTTAGTGTTGAAAAACAACTTTTCGCACTTGTGTTAGTGTTGAAAAACCACTTTTCGCACTTGTGTTGGTGCAGGAAACCACTTTTGCACTTGTATTAGTGTTGAAAAACCACTTTTCGCACTTGTGTTAGTGTTGAAAAACAACTTTTCGCACTTGTGTTAGTGTTGAAAAACCACTTTTCGCACTTGTGTTGGTGCAGGAAACCACTTTTGCACTTGTATTGGTGTGGAAAAACCACTTTTCGCACTTGTGTTAGTGTTGAAAAACCACTTTTTGCACTTGTGTTAGTGTTGAAAAACCACTTTTCACACTTGTGTTGGTGCAGGAAACCACTTTTGCACTTGCATTGGTGTGGAAAAAACACGTTTTGCACTTGTGATAGTGTTGAAAAACCACTTTTCGCACTTGTGTTAGTGTTGAAAAACCACTTTTCGCACTTGTGTTAGTGTTGAAAAACCACTTTTCGCACTTGTGTTAGTGTTGAAAAACCACTTTTCGCACTTGTGTTGGTGCAGGAAACCACTTTTGCACTTGTATTAGTGTGGAAAAAACACTTTTTGCACTTGTGATAGTGTTGAAAAACCACTTTTTGCACTTGTGTTAGTGTTGAAAAACCACTTTTCGCACTTGTGTTGGTGCAGGAAACCACTTTTGCACTTGTATTAGTGTGGAAAAACCACTTTTCGCACTTGTGTTAGTGTTGAAAAACCACTTTTTGCACTTGTGTTAGTGTTGAAAAACCACTTTTCGCACTTGTGTTAGTGTTGAAAAACCACTTTTCGCACTTGTGTTGGTGCAGGAAACCACTTTTGCACTTGTATTAGTGTGGAAAAAACACTTTTCGCACTTGTGTTAGTGTTGAAAAACCACTTTTCGCACTTGTGTTAGTGTTGAAAAACCACTTTTCACACTTGTGTTGGTGCAGGAAACCACTTTTGCACTTGTATTAGTGTGGAAAAAACACGTTTTGCACTTGTGATAGTGTTGAAAAACCACTTTTCGCACTTGTGTTAGTGTTGAAAAACCACTTTTCGCACTTGTGTTAGTGTTGAAAAATCCACATTTCGCACTTGTGTTGAAAAATCCACATTTCGCACTTGTGTTGGTGCAGGAAACCACTTATGCACTTGTATTAGTGTTGAAAAACCACTTTTCGCACTTGCGTTAGTGTTGAAAAACCACTTTTCGCACTTGTGTTAGTGTTGAAAAACCACTTTTCGCACTTGTGTTAGTGTTGAAAAACCACTTTTCGCACTTGTGTTAGTGTTGAAAAACCACTTTTCGCACTTGTGTTGGTGCAGGAAACCACTTTTGCACTTGTATTAGTGTGGAAAAAACACTTTTTGCACTTGTGATAGTGTTGAAAAACCACTTTTCGCACTTGTGTTAGTGTTGAAAAAACACTTTTCGCACTTGTGTTGGTGCAGGAAACCACTTATGCACTTGTATTAGTGTTGAAAAACCACTTTTCGCACTTGCGTTAGTGTTGAAAAACCACTTTTCGCACTTGTGTTAGTGTTGAAAACCACTTTTCGCACTTGTGTTAGTGTTGAAAAACCACTTTTCGCACTTGTGTTGGTGTTGAAAAACCACTTTTCGCACTTGTGTTGGTGCAGGAAACCACTTTTGCACTTGTATTAGTGTGGAAAAAACACTTTTTGCACTTGTGATAGTGTTGAAAAACCACTTTTCGCACTTGTGTTAGTGTTGAAAAACCACTTTTCGCACTTGTGTTGGTGCAGGAAACCACTTTTGCACTTGTATTAGTGTGGAAAAAACACTTTTCGCACTTGTGTTAGTGTTGAAAAACAACTTTTCGCACTTGTGTTAGTGTTGAAAAACCACTTTTCGCACTTGTGTTGGTGCAGGAAACCACTTTTGCACTTGTATTAGTGTTGAAAAACCACTTTTCGCACTTGTGTTAGTGTTGAAAAACAACTTTTCGCACTTGTGTTAGTGTTGAAAAACCACTTTTCGCACTTGTGTTGGTGCAGGAAACCACTTTTGCACTTGTATTGGTGTGGAAAAACCACTTTTCGCACTTGTGTTAGTGTTGAAAAACCACTTTTCGCACTTGTGTTAGTGTTGAAAAACCACTTTTCACACTTGTGTTGGTGCAGGAAACCACTTTTGCACTTGCATTGGTGTGGAAAAAACACGTTTTGCACTTGTGATAGTGTTGAAAAACCACTTTTCGCACTTGTGTTAGTGTTGAAAAACCACTTTTCGCACTTGTGTTAGTGTTGAAAAACCACTTTTCGCACTTGTGTTAGTGTTGAAAAACCACTTTTCGCACTTGTGTTGGTGCAGGAAACCACTTTTGCACTTGTATTAGTGTGGAAAAAACACTTTTTGCACTTGTGATAGTGTTGAAAAACCACTTTTTGCACTTGTGTTAGTGTTGAAAAACCACTTTTCGCACTTGTGTTGGTGCAGGAAACCACTTTTGCACTTGTATTAGTGTGGAAAAACCACTTTTCGCACTTGTGTTAGTGTTGAAAAACCACTTTTTGCACTTGTGTTAGTGTTGAAAAACCACTTTTCGCACTTGTGTTAGTGTTGAAAAACCACTTTTCGCACTTGTGTTGGTGCAGGAAACCACTTTTGCACTTGTATTAGTGTGGAAAAAACACTTTTCGCACTTGTGTTAGTGTTGAAAAACCACTTTTCGCACTTGTGTTAGTGTTGAAAAACCACTTTTCACACTTGTGTTGGTGCAGGAAACCACTTTTGCACTTGTATTAGTGTGGAAAAAACACGTTTTGCACTTGTGATAGTGTTGAAAAACCACTTTTCGCACTTGTGTTAGTGTTGAAAAACCACTTTTCGCACTTGTGTTAGTGTTGAAAAATCCACATTTCGCACTTGTGTTGGTGCAGGAAACCACTTATGCACTTGTATTAGTGTTGAAAAACCACTTTTCGCACTTGCGTTAGTGTTGAAAAACCACTTTTCGCACTTGTGTTAGTGTTGAAAAACCACTTTTCGCACTTGTGTTAGTGTTGAAAAACCACTTTTCGCACTTGTGTTAGTGTTGAAAAACCACTTTTCGCACTTGTGTTAGTGTTGAAAAACCACTTTTCGCACTTGTGTTAGTGTTGAAAAACCACTTTTCGCACTTGTGTTGGTGCAGGAAACCACTTTTGCACTTGTATTAGTGTGGAAAAAACACTTTTTGCACTTGTGATAGTGTTGAAAAACCACTTTTCGCACTTGTGTTAGTGTTGAAAAAACACTTTTCGCACTTGTGTTGGTGCAGGAAACCACTTTTGCACTTGTATTAGTGTGGAAAAAACACTTTTCGCACTTGTGTTAGTGTTGAAAAACCACTTTTCGCACTTGTGTTGGTGCAGGAAACCACTTTTGCACTTGTATTAGTGTGGAAAAAACACTTTTTGCACTTGTGATAGTGTTGAAAAACCACTTTTCGCACTTGTGTTGGTGCAGGAAACCACTTTTGCACTTGTATTAGTGTGGAAAAACCACTTTTCGCACTTGTGTTAGTGTTGAAAAACCACTTTTCGCACTTGTGTTAGTGTTGAAAAACCACTTTTCGCACATGTGTTGGTGCAGGAAACCACTTTTGCACTTGTATTAGTGTGGAAAAAACACTTTTTGCGCTTGTGATAGTGTTGAAAAACCACTTTTCGCACTTGTGTTGGTGCAGGAAACCACTTTTGCACTTGTATTAGTGTGGAAAAAACACTTTTCGCACTTGTGTTAGTGTTGAAAAACCACTTTTCGCACTTGTGTTAGTGTTGAAAAACCACTTTTCACACTTGTGTTGGTGCAGGAAACCACATTTGCACTTGTATTAGTGTGGAAAAAACACTTTTCGCACTTGTGTTAGTGTTGAAAAACCATTTTTCGCACTTGTGTTGGTGCAGGAAACCACTTTTGCACTTGTATTAGTGTGGAAAAACACTTTTTGCACTTGTGAGAGTGTTGAAAAACCACTTTTCGCACTTGTGTTGGTGCAGGAAACCACTTTTGCACTTGTATTAGTGTGGAAAAACCACTTTTCGCACTTGTGTTAGTGTTGAAAAACCACTTTTCGCACTTGTGTTAGTGTTGAAAAACCACTTTTCACACTTGTGTTGGTGCAGGAAACCACTTTTGCACTTGTATTAGTGTGGAAAAAACACGTTTTGCACTTGTGATAGTGTTGAAAAACCACTTTTCGCACTTGTGTTAGTGTTGAAAAACCACTTTTCGCACTTGTGTTAGTGTTGAAAAACCACTTTTTGCACTTGTGTTGGTGCAGGAAACCACTTTTGCACTTGTATTAGTGTGGAAAAAACACTTTTCGCACTTGTGTTAGTGTTGAAAAAGCACTTTTCGCACTTGTGTTAGTGTTGAAAAACCACTTTTCGCACTTGTGTTAGTGTTGAAAAACCACTTTTCGCACTTGTGTTGGTGCAGGAAACCACTTTTGCACTTGTTTTAGTGTGGAAAACCCACTTTTCGCACTTGTGTTAGTGTTGAAAAACCACTTTTCGCACTTGTGTTAGTGTTGAAAAACCACTTTTCGCACTTGTGTTGGTGCAGGAAACCACTTTTGCACTTGTATTAGTGTGGAAAAAACACTTTTTGCACTTGTGATAGTGTTGAAAAACCACTTTTCGCACTTGTGTTAGTGTTGAAAAACCACTTTTCGCACTTGTGTTGGTGCAGGAAACCACTTTTGCACTTGTATTAGTGTGGAAAAAACACTTTTCGCACTTGTGTTAGTGTTGAAAAACAACTTTTCGCACTTGTGTTAGTGTTGAAAAACCACTTTTCGCACTTGTGTTGGTGCAGGAAACCACTTTTGCACTTGTATTAGTGTTGAAAAACCACTTTTCGCACTTGTGTTAGTGTTGAAAAACCACTTTTCGCACTTGTGTTGGTGCAGGAAACCACTTTTGCACTTGTATTAGTGTGGAAAAAACACTTTTTGCACTTGTGATAGTGTTGAAAAACCACTTTTCGCACTTGTGTTGGTGCAGGAAACCACTTTTGCACTTGTATTAGTGTGGAAAAACCACTTTTCGCACTTGTGTTAGTGTTGAAAAACCACTTTTCGCACTTGTGTTAGTGTTGAAAAACCACTTTTCGCACTTGTGTTGGTGCAGGAAACCACTTTTGCACTTGTATTAGTGTGGAAAAAACACTTTTCGCACTTGTGTTAGTGTTGAAAAACCACTTTTCGCACTTGTGTTAGTGTTGAAAAACAACTTTTCACACTTGTGTTGGTGCAGGAAACCACTTTTGCACTTGTATTAGTGTGGAAAAAACACGTTTTGCACTTGTGATAGTGTTGAAAAACCACTTTTCGCACTTGTGTTAGTGTTGAAAAACAATTTTCGCACTTGTGTTAGTGTTGAAAAATCCACTTTTCGCACTTGTGTTGGTGCAGGAAACCACTTATGCACTTGTATTAGTGTTGAAAAACCACTTTTCGCACTTGTGTTAGTGTTGAAAAACCACTTTTCGCACTTGTGTTAGTGTTGAAAAACCACTTTGCGCACTTGTGTTAGTGTTGAAAAACCACTTTTCACACTTGTGTTAGTGTTGAAAAACCACTTTTCGCACTTGTGTTGGTGCAAGAAACCACTTTTGCACTTGTATTAGTGTGGAAAAAACACTTTTTGCACTTGTGATAGTGTTGAAAAACCACTTTTCGCACTTGTGTTAGTGTTGAAAAACCACTTTTCGCACTTGTGTTGGTGCAGGAAACCACTTTTGCACTTGTATTAGTGTGGAAAAAACACTTTTCGCACTTGTGTTAGTGTTGAAAAACAACTTTTCGCACTTGTGTTAGTGTTGAAAAACCACTTTTCGCACTTGTGTTAGTGTTGAAAAACCACTTTTCGCACTTGTGTTGGTGCAGGAAACCACTTTTGCACTTGTATTAGTGTGGAAAAAACACTTTTCGCACTTGTGTTAGTGTTGAAAAACCACTTTTCGCACTTGTGTTAGTGTTGAAAAACCACTTTTCACACTTGTGTTGGTGCAGGAAACCACTTTTGCACTTGTATTAGTGTGGAAAAAACACGTTTTGCACTTGTGATAGTGTTGAAAAACCACTTTTCGCACTTGTGTTAGTGTTGAAAAACCACTTTTCGCACTTGTGTTAGTGTTGAAAAATCCACTTTTCGCACTTGTGTTAGTGCAGGAAACCACTTATGCACTTGTATTAGTGTTGAAAAACCACTTTTCGCACTTGCGTTAGTGTTGAAAAACCACTTTTCGCACTTGTGTTAGTGTTGAAAACCACTTTTCGCACTTGTGTTAGTGTTGAAAAACCACTTTTCGCACTTGTGTTGGTGTTGAAAAACCACTTTTCGCACTTGTGTTGGTGCAGGAAACCACTTTTGCACTTGTATTAGTGTGGAAAAAACACTTTTTGCACTTGTGATAGTGTTGAAAAACCACTTTTCGCACTTGTGTTAGTGTTGAAAAACCACTTTTCGCACTTGTGTTGGTGCAGGAAACCACTTTTGCACTTGTATTAGTGTGGAAAAAACACTTTTCGCACTTGTGTTAGTGTTGAAAAACAACTTTTCGCACTTGTGTTAGTGTTGAAAAACCACTTTTCGCACTTGTGTTGGTGCAGGAAACCACTTTTGCACTTGTATTAGTGTTGAAAAACCACTTTTCGCACTTGTGTTAGTGTTGAAAAACAACTTTTCGCACTTGTGTTAGTGTTGAAAAACCACTTTTCGCACTTGTGTTGGTGCAGGAAACCACTTTTGCACTTGTATTAGTGTTGAAAAACCAATTTTCGCACTTGTGTTAGTGTTGAAAAACCACTTTTCGCACTTGTGTTGGTGCAGGAAACCACTTTTGCACTTGTATTGGTGTGGAAAAACCACTTTTCGCACTTGTGTTAGTGTTGAAAAACCACTTTTCGCACTTGTGTTAGTGTTGAAAAACCACTTTTCACACTTGTGTTGGTGCAGGAAACCACTTTTGCACTTGCATTGGTGTGGAAAAAACACGTTTTGCACTTGTGATAGTGTTGAAAAACCACTTTTCGCACTTGTGTTAGTGTTGAAAAACCACTTTTCGCACTTGTGTTAGTGTTGAAAAACCACTTTTCGCACTTGTGTTAGTGTTGAAAAACCACTTTTCGCACTTGTGTTGGTGCAGGAAACCACTTTTGCACTTGTATTAGTGTGGAAAAAACACTTTTTGCACTTGTGATAGTGTTGAAAAACCACTTTTTGCACTTGTGTTAGTGTTGAAAAACCACTTTTCGCACTTGTGTTGGTGCAGGAAACCACTTTTGCACTTGTATTAGTGTGGAAAAACCACTTTTCGCACTTGTGTTAGTGTTGAAAAACCACTTTTCGCACTTGTGTTAGTGTTGAAAAACCACTTTTCGCACTTGTGTTAGTGTTGAAAAACCACTTTTCGCACTTGTGTTGGTGCAGGAAACCACTTTTGCACTTGTATTAGTGTGGAAAAAACACTTTTCGCACTTGTGTTAGTGTTGAAAAACCACTTTTCGCACTTGTGTTAGTGTTGAAAAACCACTTTTCACACTTGTGTTGGTGCAGGAAACCACTTTTGCACTTGTATTAGTGTGGAAAAAACACGTTTTGCACTTGTGATAGTGTTGAAAAACCACTTTTCGCACTTGTGTTAGTGTTGAAAAACCACTTTTCGCACTTGTGTTAGTGTTGAAAAATCCACATTTCGCACTTGTGTTGGTGCAGGAAACCACTTATGCACTTGTATTAGTGTTGAAAAACCACTTTTCGCACTTGCGTTAGTGTTGAAAAACCACTTTTCGCACTTGTGTTAGTGTTGAAAAACCACTTTTCGCACTTGTGTTAGTGTTGAAAAACCACTTTTCGCACTTGTGTTAGTGTTGAAAAACCACTTTTCGCACTTGTGTTGGTGCAGGAAACCACTTTTGCACTTGTATTAGTGTGGAAAAAACACTTTTTGCACTTGTGATAGTGTTGAAAAACCACTTTTCGCACTTGTGTTAGTGTTGAAAAAACACTTTTCGCACTTGTGTTGGTGCAGGAAACCACTTTTGCACTTGTATTAGTGTGGAAAAAACACTTTTCGCACTTGTGTTAGTGTTGAAAAACCACTTTTCGCACTTGTGTTGGTGCAGGAAACCACTTTTGCACTTGTATTAGTGTGGAAAAAACACTTTTTGCACTTGTGATAGTGTTGAAAAACCACTTTTCGCACTTGTGTTGGTGCAGGAAACCACTTTTGCACTTGTATTAGTGTGGAAAAACCACTTTTCGCACTTGTGTTAGTGTTGAAAAACCACTTTTCGCACTTGTGTTAGTGTTGAAAAACCACTTTTCGCACATGTGTTGGTGCAGGAAACCACTTTTGCACTTGTATTAGTGTGGAAAAAACACTTTTTGCGCTTGTGATAGTGTTGAAAAACCACTTTTCGCACTTGTGTTGGTGCAGGAAACCACTTTTGCACTTGTATTAGTGTGGAAAAAACACTTTTCGCACTTGTGTTAGTGTTGAAAAACCACTTTTCGCACTTGTGTTAGTGTTGAAAAACCACTTTTCACACTTGTGTTGGTGCAGGAAACCACATTTGCACTTGTATTAGTGTGGAAAAAACACTTTTCGCACTTGTGTTAGTGTTGAAAAACCATTTTTCGCACTTGTGTTGGTGCAGGAAACCACTTTTGCACTTGTATTAGTGTGGAAAAACACTTTTTGCACTTGTGAGAGTGTTGAAAAACCACTTTTCGCACTTGTGTTGGTGCAGGAAACCACTTTTGCACTTGTATTAGTGTGGAAAAACCACTTTTCGCACTTGTGTTAGTGTTGAAAAACCACTTTTCGCACTTGTGTTAGTGTTGAAAAACCACTTTTCACACTTGTGTTGGTGCAGGAAACCACTTTTGCACTTGTATTAGTGTGGAAAAAACACGTTTTGCACTTGTGATAGTGTTGAAAAACCACTTTTCGCACTTGTGTTAGTGTTGAAAAACCACTTTTCGCACTTGTGTTAGTGTTGAAAAACCACTTTTTGCACTTGTGTTGGTGCAGGAAACCACTTTTGCACTTGTATTAGTGTGGAAAAAACACTTTTCGCACTTGTGTTAGTGTTGAAAAAGCACTTTTCGCACTTGTGTTAGTGTTGAAAAACCACTTTTCGCACTTGTGTTAGTGTTGAAAAACCACTTTTCGCACTTGTGTTGGTGCAGGAAACCACTTTTGCACTTGTATTAGTGTGGAAAACCCACTTTTCGCACTTGTGTTAGTGTTGAAAAACCACTTTTCGCACTTGTGTTAGTGTTGAAAAACCACTTTTCACACTTGTGTTGGTGCAGAAAACCACTTTTGCACTTGTATTAGTGTGGAAAAAACACGTTTTGTACTTGTGATAGTGTTGAAAAACCACTTTTCGCACTTGTGTTAGTGTTGAAAAACCACTTTTCGCACTTGTGTTGGTGCAGGAAACCACTTTTGCACTTGTAATAGTGTGGAAAAAACACTTTTTGCACTTGAGATAGTGTTGAAAAACCACTTTTCGTACTTGTGTTGGTGTTGAAATACCACTTTTCGCACTTGTGTTAGTGTTGAAAAACCACTTTTCGCACTTGTGTTGGTGCAGGAAACCACTTTTGCACTTGTATTAGTGTGGAAAAAACACTTTTTGCACTTGTGATAGTGTTGAAAAACCACTTTTCGCACTTGCGTTAGTGTTGAAAAACCACTTTTCGCACTTGTGTTGGTGCAGCAAACCACTTTTGCACTTGTATTAGTGTGGAAAAAACACTTTCCACACTTGTGTTAGTGTGAGAAAAACAACTTTTCGCACTTGTGTTAGTGTTGAAAAACCACTTTTCGCACTTGTGTTGGTGCAGGAAACCACTTTTGCACTTGTATTAGTGTTGAAAAACCACTTTTCGCACTTGTGTTAGTGTTGAAAAACAACTTTTCGCACTTGTGTTAGTGTTGAAAAACCACTTTTCGCACTTGTGTTGGTGCAGGAAACCACTTTTGCACTTGTATTAGTGTTGAAAAACCACTTTTCGCACTTGTGTTAGTGTTGAAAAACCACTTTTCGCACTTGTGTTGGTGCAGGAAACCACTTTTGCACTTGTATTAGTGTGGAAAAACCACTTTTCGCACTTGTGTTAGTGTTGAAAAACCACTTTTCGCACTTGTGTTAGTGTTGAAAAACCACTTTTCACACTTGTGTTGGTGCAGGAAACCACTTTTGCACTTGCATTGGTGTGGAAAAAACACGTTTTGCACTTGTGATAGTGTTGAAAAACCACTTTTCGCACTTGTGTTAGTGTTGAAAAATCACTTTTCGCACTTGTGTTAGTGTTGAAAAACCACTTTTCGCAGTTGTGTTAGTGTTGAAAAACCACTTTTCGCACTTGTGTTGGTGCAGGAAACCACTTTTGCACTTGTATTAGTGTGGAAAAAACACTTTTTGCACTTGTGTTAGTGTTGAAAAACCACTTTTCGCACTTGTGTTAGTGTTGAAAAATCCACTTTTCGCGCTTGTGTTGGTGCAGGAAACCACTTTTGAACTTGTATTAGTGTGGAAAAACCACTTTTCGCACTTGTGTTAGTGTTGAAAAACCACATTTCGCACTTGTGTTCGTGTTGAAAAACCACTTTTCACACTTGTGTTGGTGCAGAAAACCACTTTTGCACTTGTATTAGTGTGGAAAAAACACGTTTTGTACTTGTGATAGTGTTGAAAAACCACTTTTCGCACATGTGTTAGTGTTGAAAAACCACTTTTCGCACTTGTGTTGGTGCAGGAAACCACTTTTGCACTTGTATTAGTGTGGAAAAAACACTTTTTGCACTTGTGATAGTGTTGAAAACCCACTTTTCGTACTAGTGTTAGTGTTGAAATACCACTTTTCGCACTTGTGTTAGTGTTGAAAAACCACTTTTCGCACTTGTGTTGGTGCAGGAAACCACTTTTGCACTTGTATTAGTGTGGAAAAAACACTTTTTGCACTTGTGATAGTGTTGAAAAACCACTTTTCGCACTTGTGTTAGTGTTGAAAAACCACTTTTCGCACTTGTGTTGGTGCAGGAAACCACTTTTGCACTTGTATTAGTGTGGAAAAAACACTTTTCGCACTTGTGTTAGTGTTGAAAAACAACTTTTCGCACTTGTGTTAGTGTTGAAAAACCACTTTTCGCACTTGTGTTGGTGCAGGAAACCACTTTTGCACTTGTATTAGTGTTGAAAAACCACTTTTCGCACTTGTGTTAGTGTTGAAAAACCACTTTTCGCACTTGTGTTGGTGCAGGAAACCACTTTTGCACTTGTATTAGTGTGGAAAAAACACTTTTTGCACTTGTGATAGTGTTGAAAAACCACTTTTCGCACTTGTGTTGGTGCAGGAAACCACTTTTGCACTTGTATTAGTGTGGAAAACCACTTTTCGCACTTGTGTTAGTGTTGAAAAACCACTTTTCGCACTTGTGTTAGTGTTGAAAAACCACTTTTCGCACTTGTGTTGGTGCAGGAAACCACTTTTGCACTTGTATTAGTGTGGAAAAAACACTTTTCGCACTTGTGTTAGTGTTGAAAAACCACTTTTCGCACTTGTGTTAGTGTTGAAAAACCACTTTTCACACTTGTGTTGGTGCAGGAAACCACTTTTGCACTTGTATTAGTGTGGAAAAAACACGTTTTGCACTTGTGATAGTGTTGAAAAACCACTTTTCGCACTTGTGTTAGTGTTGAAAAACCACTTTTCGCACTTGTGTTAGTGTTGAAAAATCCACTTTTCGCACTTGTGTTGGTGCAGGAAACCACTTATGCACTTGTATTAGTGTTGAAAAACCACTTTTCGCACTTGCGTTAGTGTTGAAAAACCACTTTTCGCACTTGTGTTAGTGTTGAAAAACCACTTTTCGCACTTGTGTTAGTGTTGAAAAACCACTTTTCACACTTGTGTTAGTGTTGAAAAACCACTTTTCGCACTTGTGTTGGTGCAGGAAACCACTTTTGCACTTGTATTAGTGTGGAAAAAACACTTTTTGCACTTGTGATAGTGTTGAAAAACCACTTTTCGCACTTGTGTTAGTGTTGAAAAACCACTTTTCGCACTTGTGTTGGTGCAGGAAACCACTTTTGCACTTGCATTAGTGTGGAAAAAACACTTTTCGCACTTGTGTTAGTGTTGAAAAACAACTTTTCGCACTTGTGTTAGTGTTGAAAAACCACTTTTCGCACTTGTGTTAGTGTTGAAAAACCACTTTTCGCACTTGTGTTGGTGCAGGAAACCACTTTTGCACTTGTATTAGTGTGGGAAAAACATTTTCGCACTTGTGTTAGTGTTGAAAAACCACTTTTCGCACTTGTGTTAGTGTTGAAAAACCAATTTTAACACTTGTTTTGGTGCAGGAAACCACTTTTGCACTTGTATTAGTGTGGAAAAAACACATTTTGCACTTGTGATAGTGTTGAAAAACCACTTTTCGCACTTGTGTTAGTGTTGAAAAACCACTTTTCGCACTTGTGTTAGTGTTGAAAAATCCACTTTTCGCACTTGTGTTGGTGCAGGAAACCACTTATGCACTTGTATTAGTCTTGAAAAATCACTTTTCGCACTTGCGTTAGTGTTGAAAAACCACTTTTCGCACTTGTGTTAGTGTTGAAAACCACTTTTCGCACTTGTGTTAGTGTTGAAAAACCACTTTTCGCACTTGTGTTAGTGTTGAAAAACCACTTTTCGCACTTGTGTTGGTGCAGGAAACCACTTTTGCACTTGTATTAGTGTGGAAAAAACACTTTTTGCACTTGTGATAGTGTTGAAAAACCACTTTTCGCACTTGTGTTAGTGTTGAAAAACCACTTTTCGCACTTGTGTTGGTGCAGGAAACCACTTTTGCACTTGTATTAGTGTGGAAAAAACACTTTTCGCACTTGTGTTAGTGTTGAAAAACAACTTTTCGCACTTGTGTTAGTGTTGAAAAACCACTTTTCGCACTTGTGTTGGTGCAGGAAACCACTTTTGCACTTGTATTAGTGTTGAAAAACCACTTTTCGCACTTGTGTTAGTGTTGAAAAACAACTTTTCGCACTTGTGTTAGTGTTGAAAAACCACTTTTCGCACTTGTGTTGGTGCAGGAAACCACTTTTGCACTTGTATTAGTGTTGAAAAACCACTTTTCGCACTTGTGTTAGTGTTGAAAAACCACTTTTCGCACTTGTGTTGGTGCAGGAAACCACTTTTGCACTTGTATTAGTGTGGAAAAACCACTTTTCGCACTTGTGTTAGTGTTGAAAAACCACTTTTCGCACTTGTGTTAGTGTTGAAAAACCACTTTTCACACTTGAGTTGGTGCAGGAAACCACTTTTGCACTTGCATTGGTGTGGAAAAAACACGTTTTGCACTTGTGATAGTGTTGAAAAACCACTTTTCGCACTTGTGTTAGTGTTGAAAAACCACCTTTCGCACTTGTGTTAGTGTTGAAAACCACTTTTCGCACTTGTGTTAGTGTTGAAAAACCACTTTTCGCACTTGTGTTGGTGCAGGAAACCACTTTTGCACTTGTATTAGTGTGGAAAAAACACTTTTTGCACTTGTGATAGTGTTGAAAAACCACTTTTTGCACTTGTGTTAGTGTTGAAAAACCACTTTTCGCACTTGTGTTGGTGCAGGAAACCACTTTTGCACTTGTATTAGTGTGGAAAAACCACTTTTCGCACTTGTGTTAGTGTTGAAAAACCACTTTTTGCACTTGTGTTAGTGTTGAAAAACCACTTTTCGCACTTGTGTTAGTGTTGAAAAACCACTTTTCGCGCTTGTGTTGGTGCAGGAAACCACTTTTGCACTTGTATTGTGTTACAAGTGAAAAACCACTTTTCGCACTTGTGTTAGTGTTGAAAAACCACTTGTCGCACTTGTGTTAGTGTTGAAAAACCACTTTTCGCGCTTGTGTTGGTGCAGGAAACCACTTTTGCACTTGTATTAGTGTGGAAAAACTACTTTTCGCACTTGTGTTAGTGTTGAAAAACCACTTTTCGTACTAGTGTTAGTGTTGAAATACCACTTTTCGCACTTGTGTTAGTGTTGAAAAACCACTTTTCACACTTGTGTTGGTGCAGAAAACCACTTTTGCACTTGTATTAGTGTGGAAAAAACACGTTTTGTACTTGTGATAGTGTTGAAAAACCACTTTTCGCACTTGTGTTAGTGTTGAAAAACCACTTTTCGCACTTTTGTTGGTGCAGGAAACCACTTTTGCACTTGTATTAGTGTGGAAAAAACACTTTTTGCACTTGTGATAGTGTTGAAAAACCACTTTTCGTACTAGTGTTAGTGTTGAAATACCACTTTTCGCACTTGTGTTAGTGTTGAAAAACCACTTTTCGCACTTGTGTTGGTGCAGGAAACCACTTTTGCACTTGTATTAGTGTGGAAAAAACACTTTTTGCACTTGTGATAGTGTTGAAAAACCACTTTTCGCACTTGTGTTAGTGTTGAAAAACCACTTTTCGCACTTGTGTTGGTGCAGGAAACCACTTTTGCACTTGTATTAGTGTGGAAAAAACACTTTTCGCACTTGTGTTAGTGTTGAAAAACAACTTTTCGCACTTGTGTTAGTGTTGAAAAACCACTTTTCGCACTTGTGTTGGTGCAGGAAACCACTTTTGCACTTGTATTAGTGTTGAAAAACCACTTTTCGCACTTGTGTTAGTGTTGAAAAACCACTTTTCGCACTTGTGTTGGTGCAGGAAACCACTTTTGCACTTGTATTAGTGTGGAAAAAACACTTTTTGCACTTGTGATAGTGTTGAAAAACCACTTTTCGCACTTGTGTTGGTGCAGGAAACCACTTTTGCACTTGTATTAGTGTGGAAAAAACACGTTTTGCACTTGTGATAGTGTTGAAAAACCACTTTTCGCACTTGTGTTAGTGTTGAAAAACCACTTTTCGCACTTGTGTTAGTGTTGAAAAATCCACTTTTCGCACTTGTGTTGGTGCAGGAAACCACTTATGCACTTGTATTAGTGTTGAAAAACCACTTTTTGCACTTGCGTTAGTGTTGAAAAACCACTTTTCGCACTTGTGTTAGTGTTGAAAAACCACTTTTCGCACTTGTGTTAGTGTTGAAAAACCACTTTTCACACTTGTGTTAGTGTTGAAAAACCACTTTTCGCACTTGTGTTGGTGCAGGAAACCACTTTTGCACTTGTATTAGTGTGGAAAAAACACTTTTTGCACTTGTGATAGTGTTGAAAAACCACTTTTCGCACTTGTGTTAGTGTTGAAAAACCACTTTTCGCACTTGTGTTGGTGCAGGAAACCACTTTTGCACTTGCATTAGTGTGGAAAAAACACTTTTCGCACTTGTGTTAGTGTTGAAAAACAACTTTTCGCACTTGTGTTAGTGTTGAAAAACCACTTTTCGCACTTGTGTTAGTGTTGAAAAACCACTTTTCGCACTTGTGTTGGTGCAGGAAACCACTTTTGCACTTGTATTAGTGTGGAAAAAACATTTTCGCACTTGTGTTAGTGTTGAAAAACCACTTTTCGCACTTGTGTTAGTGTTGAAAAACCACTTTTCACACTTGTTTTGGTGCAGGAAACCACTTTTGCACTTGCATTAGTGTGGAAAAAACACATTTTGCACTTGTGATAGTGTTGAAAAACCACTTTTCGCACTTGTGTTAGTGTTGAAAAACCACTTTTCGCACTTGTGTTAGTGTTGAAAAATCCACTTTTCGCACTTGTGTTGGTGCAGGAAACCACTTATGCACTTGTATTAGTGTTGAAAAATCACTTTTCGCACTTGCGTTAGTGTTGAAAAACCACTTTTCGCACTTGTGTTAGTGTTGAAAACCACTTTTCGCACTTGTGTTAGTGTTGAAAAACCACTTTTCGCACTTGTGTTAGTGTTGAAAAACCACTTTTCGCACTTGTGTTGGTGCAGGAAACCACTTTTGCACTTGTATTAGTGTGGAAAAAACACTTTTTGCACTTGTGATAGTGTTGAAAAACCACTTTTCGCACTTGTGTTAGTGTTGAAAAACCACTTTTCGCACTTGTGTTGGTGCAGGAAACCACTTTTGCACTTGTATTAGTGTGGAAAAAACACTTTTCGCACTTGTGTTAGTGTTGAAAAACAACTTTTCGCACTTGTGTTAGTGTTGAAAAACCACTTTTCGCACTTGTGTTGGTGCAGGAAACCACTTTTGCACTTGTATTAGTGTTGAAAAACCACTTTTCGCACTTGTGTTAGTGTTGAAAAACAACTTTTCGCACTTGTGTTAGTGTTGAAAAACCACTTTTCGCACTTGTGTTGGTGCAGGAAACCACTTTTGCACTTGTATTAGTGTTGAAAAACCACTTTTCGCACTTGTGTTAGTGTTGAAAAACCACTTTTCGCACTTGTGTTGGTGCAGGAAACCACTTTTGCACTTGTATTAGTGTGGAAAAACCACTTTTCGCACTTGTGTTAGTGTTGAAAAACCACTTTTCGCACTTGTGTTAGTGTTGAAAAACCACTTTTCACACTTGAGTTGGTGCAGGAAACCACTTTTGCACTTGCATTGGTGTGGAAAAAACACGTTTTGCACTTGTGATATTGTTGAAAAACCACTTTTCGCACTTGTGTTAGTGTTGAAAAACCACTTTTCGCACTTGTGTTAGTGTTGAAAACCACTTTTCGCACTTGTGTTAGTGTTGAAAAACCACTTTTCGCACTTGTGTTGGTGCAGGAAACCACTTTTGCACTTGTATTAGTGTGGAAAAAACACTTTTTGCACTTGTGATAGTGTTGAAAAACCACTTTTTGCACTTGTGTTAGTGTTGAAAAACCACTTTTTGCACTTGTGTTGGTGCAGGAAACCACTTTTGCACTTGTATTAGTGTGGAAAAACCACTTTTCGCACTTGTGTTAGTGTTGAAAAACCACTTTTCGCACTTGTGTTAGTGTTGAAAAACCACTTTTCGCACTTGTGTTAGTGTTGAAAAACCACTTTTCGCGCTTGTGTTGGTGCAGGAAACCACTTTTGCACTTGTATTAGTGTGGAAAAACCACTTTTCGCACTTGTGTTAGTGTTGAAAAACCACTTTTCGTACTAGTGTTAGTGTTGAAATACCACTTTTCGCACTTGTGTTAGTGTTGAAAAACCACTTTTCACACTTGTGTTGGTGCAGAAAACCACTTTTGCACTTGTATTAGTGTGGAAAAAACACGTTTTGTACTTGTGATAGTGTTGAAAAACCACTTTTCGCACTTGTGTTAGTGTTGAAAAACCACTTTTCGCACTTTTGTTGGTGCAGGAAACCACTTTTGCACTTGTATTAGTGTGGAAAAAACACTTTTTGCACTTGTGATAGTGTTGAAAAACCACTTTTCGTACTAGTGTTAGTGTTGAAATACCACTTTTCGCACTTGTGTTAGTGTTGAAAAACCACTTTTCGCACTTGTGTTGGTGCAGGAAACCACTTTTGCACTTGTATTAGTGTGGAAAAAACACTTTTTGCACTTGTGATAGTGTTGAAAAACCACTTTTCGCACTTGTGTTAGTGTTGAAAAACCACTTTTCGCACTTGTGTTGGTGCAGGAAACCACTTTTGCACTTGTATTAGTGTGGAAAAAACACTTTTCGCACTTGTGTTAGTGTTGAAAAACAACTTTTCGCACTTGTGTTAGTGTTGAAAAACCACTTTTCGCACTTGTGTTGGTGCAGGAAACCACTTTTGCACTTGTATTAGTGTTGAAAAACCACTTTTCGCACTTGTGTTAGTGTTGAAAAACCACTTTTCGCACTTGTGTTGGTGCAGGAAACCACTTTTGCACTTGTATTAGTGTGGAAAAAACACTTTTTGCGCTTGTGATAGTGTTGAAAAACCACTTTTCGCACTTGTGTTGGTGCAGGAAACCACTTTTGCACTTGTATTAGTGTGGAAAAACCACTTTTCGCACTTGTGTTAGTGTTGAAAAACCACTTTTCGCACTTGTGTTAGTGTTGAAAAACCACTTTTCGCACTTGTGTTGGTGCAGGAAACCACTTTTGCACTTGTATTAGTGTGGAAAAAACACTTTTCGCACTTGTGTTAGTGTTGAAAAACCACTTTTCGCACTTGTGTTAGTGTTGAAAAACCACTTTTCACACTTGTGTTGGTGCAGGAAACCACTTTTGCACTTGTATTAGTGTGGAAAAAACATGTTTTGCACTTGTGATAGTGTTGAAAAACCACTTTTCGCACTTGTGTTAGTGTTGAAAAACCACTTTTCGCACTTGTGTTAGTGTTGAAAAACAACTTTTCGCACTTGTGTTAGTGTTGAAAAACCACTTTTCGCACTTGTGTTAGTGTTGAAAAACCACTTTTCGCACTTGTGTTGGTGCAGGAAACCACTTTTGCACTTGTATTAGTGTGGAAAAAACACTTTTTGCACTTGTGATAGTGTTGAAAAACCACTTTTCGCACTTGTGTTGGTGCAGGAAACCACTTTTGCACTTGTATTAGTGTGGAAAAAACACTTTTTGCACTTGTGATAGTGTTGAAAAACCACTTTTTGCACTTGTGATAGTGTTGAAAAACCACTTTTCGTACTAGTGTTAGTGTTGAAATACCACTTTTCGCACTTGTGTTAGTGTTGAAAAACCACTTTTCGCACTTGTGTTGGTGCAGGAAACCACTTTTGCACTTGTATTAGTGTGGAAAAAACACTTTTTGCACTTGTGATAGTGTTGAAAAACCACTTTTCGCACTTGTGTTAGTGTTGAAAAACCACTTTTCGCACTTGTGTTGGTGCAGGAAACCACTTTTGCACTTGTATTAGTGTGGAAAAAACACTTTTCGCACTTGTGTTAGTGTTGAAAAACAACTTTTCGCACTTGTGTTAGTGTTGAAAAACCACTTTTCGCACTTGTGTTGGTGCAGGAAACCACTTTTGCACTTGTATTAGTGTTGAAAAACCACTTTTCGCACTTGTGTTAGTGTTGAAAAACCACTTTTCGCACTTGTGTTGGTGCAGGAAACCACTTTTGCACTTGTATTAGTGTGGAAAAAACACTTTTTGCACTTGTGATAGTGTTGAAAAACCACTTTTCGCACTTGTGTTGGTGCAGGAAACCACTTTTGCACTTGTATTAGTGTGGAAAAACCACTTTTCGCACTTGTGTTAGTGTTGAAAAACCACTTTTCGCACTTGTGTTAGTGTTGAAAAACCACTTTTCGCACTTGTGTTGGTGCAGGAAACCACTTTTGCACTTGTATTAGTGTGGAAAAAACACTTTTCGCACTTGTGTTAGTGTTGAAAAACCACTTTTCGCACTTGTGTTAGTGTTGAAAAACCACTTTTCACACTTGTGTTGGTGCAGGAAACCACTTTTGCACTTGTATTAGTGTGGAAAAAACATGTTTTGCACTTGTGATAGTGTTGAAAAACCACTTTTCGCACTTGTGTTAGTGTTGAAAAACCACTTTTCGCACTTGTGTTAGTGTTGAAAAACAACTTTTCGCACTTGTGTTAGTGTTGAAAAACCACTTTTCGCACTTGTGTTAGTGTTGAAAAACCACTTTTCGCACTTGTGTTGGTGCAGGAAACCACTTTTGCACTTGTATTAGTGTGGAAAAAACATTTTCGCACTTGTGTTAGTGTTGAAAAACAACTTTTCGCACTTGTGTTAGTGTTGAAAAACCACTTTTCGCACTTGTGTTAGTGTTGAAAAACCACTTTTCGCACTTGTGTTGGTGCAGGAAACCACTTTTGCACTTGTATTAGTGTGGAAAAAACATTTTCGCACTTGTGTTAGTGTTGAAAAACCACTTTTCGCACTTGTGTTAGTGTTGAAAAACCAATTTTAACACTTGTTTTGGTGCAGGAAACCACTTTTGCACTTGTATTAGTGTGGAAAAAACACATTTTGCACTTGTGATAGTGTTGAAAAACCACTTTTCGCACTTGTGTTAGTGTTGAAAAACCACTTTTCGCACTTGTGTTAGTGTTGAAAAATCCACTTTTCGCACTTGTGTTGGTGCATGAAACCACTTATGCACTTGTATTAGTGTTGAAAAATCACTTTTCGCACTTGCGTTAGTGTTGAAAAACCACTTTTCGCACTTGTGTTAGTGTTGAAAACCACTTTTCGCACTTGTGTTAGTGTTGAAAAACCACTTTTCGCACTTGTGTTAGTTTGAAAAACCACTTTTCGCACTTGTGTTGGTGCAGGAAACCACTTTTGCACTTGTATTAGTGTGGAAAAAACACTTTTTGCACTTGTGATAGTGTTGAAAAACCACTTTTCGCACTTGTGTTAGTGTTGAAAAACCACTTTTCGCACTTGTGTTGGTGCAGGAAACCACTTTTGCACTTGTATTAGTGTGGAAAAAACACTTTTCGCACTTGTGTTAGTGTTGAAAAACAACTTTTCGCACTTGTGTTAGTGTTGAAAAACCACTTTTCGCACTTGTGTTGGTGCAGGAAACCACTTTTGCACTTGTATTAGTGTTGAAAAACCACTTTTCGCACTTGTGTTAGTGTTGAAAAACAACTTTTCGCACTTGTGTTAGTGTTGAAAAACCACTTTTCGCACTTGTGTTGGTGCAGGAAACCACTTTTGCACTTGTATTAGTGTTGAAAAACCACTTTTCGCACTTGTGTTAGTGTTGAAAAACCACTTTTCGCACTTGTGTTGGTGCAGGAAACCACTTTTGCACTTGTATTAGTGTGGAAAAACCACTTTTCGCACTTGTGTTAGTGTTGAAAAACCACTTTTCGCACTTGTGTTAGTGTTGAAAAAACACTTTTCGCACTTGTGTTAGTGTTGAAAAACCACTTTTCGCACTTGTGTTGGTGCAGGAAACCACTTTTGCACTTGTATTAGTGTGGAAAAAACACTTTTTGCACTTGTGATAGTGTTGAAAAACCACTTTTCGCACTTGTGTTGGTGCAGGAAACCACTTTTGCACTTGCATTGGTGTGGAAAAAACACGTTTTGCACTTGTGATAGTGTTGAAAAACCACTTTTTGCACTTGTGTTGGTGCAGGAAACCACTTTTGCACTTGTATTAGTGTGGAAAAAACATTTTCGCACTTGTGTTAGTGTTGAAAAACCACTTTTCGCACTTGTGTTAGTGTTGAAAAACCAATTTTAACACTTGTTTTGGTGCAGGAAACCACTTTTGCACTTGTATTAGTGTGGAAAAAACACATTTTGCACTTGTGATAGTGTTGAAAAACCACTTTTCGCACTTGTGTTAGTGTTGAAAAACCACTTTTCGCACTTGTGTTAGTGTTGAAAAATCCACTTTTCGCACTTGTGTTGGTGCATGAAACCACTTATGCACTTGTATTAGTGTTGAAAAAATCACTTTTCGCACTTGCGTTAGTGTTGAAAAACCACTTTTCGCACTTGTGTTAGTGTTGAAAACCACTTTTCGCACTTGTGTTAGTGTTGAAAAACCACTTTTCGCACTTGTGTTAGTTTGAAAAACCACTTTTCGCACTTGTGTTGGTGCAGGAAACCACTTTTGCACTTGTATTAGTGTGGAAAAAACACTTTTTGCACTTGTGATAGTGTTGAAAAACCACTTTTCGCACTTGTGTTAGTGTTGAAAAACCACTTTTCGCACTTGTGTTGGTGCAGGAAACCACTTTTGCACTTGTATTAGTGTGGAAAAAACACTTTTCGCACTTGTGTTAGTGTTGAAAAACAACTTTTCGCACTTGTGTTAGTGTTGAAAAACCACTTTTCGCACTTGTGTTGGTGCAGGAAACCACTTTTGCACTTGTATTAGTGTTGAAAAACCACTTTTCGCACTTGTGTTAGTGTTGAAAAACCACTTTTCGCACTTGTGTTGGTGCAGGAAACCACTTTTGCACTTGTATTAGTGTGGAAAAAACACTTTTTGCGCTTGTGATAGTGTTGAAAAACCACTTTTCGCACTTGTGTTGGTGCAGGAAACCACTTTTGCACTTGTATTAGTGTGGAAAAACCACTTTTCGCACTTGTGTTAGTGTTGAAAAACCACTTTTCGCACTTGTGTTAGTGTTGAAAAACCACTTTTCGCACTTGTGTTGGTGCAGGAAACCACTTTTGCACTTGTATTAGTGTGGAAAAAACACTTTTCGCACTTGTGTTAGTGTTGAAAAACCACTTTTCGCACTTGTGTTAGTGTTGAAAAACCACTTTTCACACTTGTGTTGGTGCAGGAAACCACTTTTGCACTTGTATTAGTGTGGAAAAAACATGTTTTGCACTTGTGATAGTGTTGAAAAACCACTTTTCGCACTTGTGTTAGTGTTGAAAAACCACTTTTCGCACTTGTGTTAGTGTTGAAAAACAACTTTTCGCACTTGTGTTAGTGTTGAAAAACCACTTTTCGCACTTGTGTTAGTGTTGAAAAACCACTTTTCGCACTTGTGTTGGTGCAGGAAACCACTTTTGCACTTGTATTAGTGTGGAAAAAACACTTTTTGCACTTGTGATAGTGTTGAAAAACCACTTTTCGCACTTGTGTTGGTGCAGGAAACCACTTTTGCACTTGTATTAGTGTGGAAAAAACACTTTTTGCACTTGTGATAGTGTTGAAAAACCACTTTTTGCACTTGTGATAGTGTTGAAAAACCACTTTTCGTACTAGTGTTAGTGTTGAAATACCACTTTTCGCACTTGTGTTAGTGTTGAAAAACCACTTTTCGCACTTGTGTTGGTGCAGGAAACCACTTTTGCACTTGTATTAGTGTGGAAAAAACACTTTTTGCACTTGTGATAGTGTTGAAAAACCACTTTTCGCACTTGTGTTAGTGTTGAAAAACCACTTTTCGCACTTGTGTTGGTGCAGGAAACCACTTTTGCACTTGTATTAGTGTGGAAAAAACACTTTTCGCACTTGTGTTAGTGTTGAAAAACAACTTTTCGCACTTGTGTTAGTGTTGAAAAACCACTTTTCGCACTTGTGTTGGTGCAGGAAACCACTTTTGCACTTGTATTAGTGTTGAAAAACCACTTTTCGCACTTGTGTTAGTGTTGAAAAACCACTTTTCGCACTTGTGTTGGTGCAGGAAACCACTTTTGCACTTGTATTAGTGTGGAAAAAACACTTTTTGCACTTGTGATAGTGTTGAAAAACCACTTTTCGCACTTGTGTTGGTGCAGGAAACCACTTTTGCACTTGTATTAGTGTGGAAAAACCACTTTTCGCACTTGTGTTAGTGTTGAAAAACCACTTTTCGCACTTGTGTTAGTGTTGAAAAACCACTTTTCGCACTTGTGTTGGTGCAGGAAACCACTTTTGCACTTGTATTAGTGTGGAAAAAACACTTTTCGCACTTGTGTTAGTGTTGAAAAACCACTTTTCGCACTTGTGTTAGTGTTGAAAAACCACTTTTCACACTTGTGTTGGTGCAGGAAACCACTTTTGCACTTGTATTAGTGTGGAAAAAACATGTTTTGCACTTGTGATAGTGTTGAAAAACCACTTTTCGCACTTGTGTTAGTGTTGAAAAACCACTTTTCGCACTTGTGTTAGTGTTGAAAAACAACTTTTCGCACTTGTGTTAGTGTTGAAAAACCACTTTTCGCACTTGTGTTAGTGTTGAAAAACCACTTTTCGCACTTGTGTTGGTGCAGGAAACCACTTTTGCACTTGTATTAGTGTGGAAAAAACATTTTCGCACTTGTGTTAGTGTTGAAAAACAACTTTTCGCACTTGTGTTAGTGTTGAAAAACCACTTTTCGCACTTGTGTTAGTGTTGAAAAACCACTTTTCGCACTTGTGTTGGTGCAGGAAACCACTTTTGCACTTGTATTAGTGTGGAAAAAACATTTTCGCACTTGTGTTAGTGTTGAAAAACCACTTTTCGCACTTGTGTTAGTGTTGAAAAACCAATTTTAACACTTGTTTTGGTGCAGGAAACCACTTTTGCACTTGTATTAGTGTGGAAAAAACACATTTTGCACTTGTGATAGTGTTGAAAAACCACTTTTCGCACTTGTGTTAGTGTTGAAAAACCACTTTTCGCACTTGTGTTAGTGTTGAAAAATCCACTTTTCGCACTTGTGTTGGTGCATGAAACCACTTATGCACTTGTATTAGTGTTGAAAAATCACTTTTCGCACTTGCGTTAGTGTTGAAAAACCACTTTTCGCACTTGTGTTAGTGTTGAAAACCACTTTTCGCACTTGTGTTAGTGTTGAAAAACCACTTTTCGCACTTGTGTTAGTTTGAAAAACCACTTTTCGCACTTGTGTTGGTGCAGGAAACCACTTTTGCACTTGTATTAGTGTGGAAAAAACACTTTTTGCACTTGTGATAGTGTTGAAAAACCACTTTTCGCACTTGTGTTAGTGTTGAAAAACCACTTTTCGCACTTGTGTTGGTGCAGGAAACCACTTTTGCACTTGTATTAGTGTGGAAAAAACACTTTTCGCACTTGTGTTAGTGTTGAAAAACAACTTTTCGCACTTGTGTTAGTGTTGAAAAACCACTTTTCGCACTTGTGTTGGTGCAGGAAACCACTTTTGCACTTGTATTAGTGTTGAAAAACCACTTTTCGCACTTGTGTTAGTGTTGAAAAACAACTTTTCGCACTTGTGTTAGTGTTGAAAAACCACTTTTCGCACTTGTGTTGGTGCAGGAAACCACTTTTGCACTTGTATTAGTGTTGAAAAACCACTTTTCGCACTTGTGTTAGTGTTGAAAAACCACTTTTCGCACTTGTGTTGGTGCAGGAAACCACTTTTGCACTTGTATTAGTGTGGAAAAACCACTTTTCGCACTTGTGTTAGTGTTGAAAAACCACTTTTCGCACTTGTGTTAGTGTTGAAAAAACACTTTTCGCACTTGTGTTAGTGTTGAAAAACCACTTTTCGCACTTGTGTTGGTGCAGGAAACCACTTTTGCACTTGTATTAGTGTGGAAAAAACACTTTTTGCACTTGTGATAGTGTTGAAAAACCACTTTTCGCACTTGTGTTGGTGCAGGAAACCACTTTTGCACTTGCATTGGTGTGGAAAAAACACGTTTTGCACTTGTGATAGTGTTGAAAAACCACTTTTTGCACTTGTGTTGGTGCAGGAAACCACTTTTGCACTTGTATTAGTGTGGAAAAAACACTTTTTGCACTTGTGATAGTGTTGAAAAACCACTTTTCGCACTTGTGTTAGTGTTGAAAAAACACTTTTCGCACTTGTGTTGGTGCAGGAAACCACTTTTGCACTTGTATTAGTGTTGAAAAACCACTTTTCGCACTTGTGTTAGTGTTGAAAAGCCACTTTTCGCACTTGTGTTAGTGTTGAAAAACCACTTTTTGCACTTGTGTTAGTGTTGAAAAACCACTTTTCGCACTTGTGTTAGTGTTGAAAAACCACTTTTCGCACTTGTGTTGGTGCAGGAAACCACTTTTGGACTTGTATTAGTGTGGAAAAAACACTTTTTGCACTTGTGATAGTGTTGAAAAACCACTTTTCGCACTTGTGTTAGTGTTGAAAAACCACTTTTCGCACTTGTGTTGGTGCAGGAAACCACTTTTGCACTTGTATTAGTGTGGAAAAAACACATTTCGCACTTGTGTTGGTGCAGGAAACCACTTTTGCACTTGTATTAGTGTGGAAAAAACACTTTTCGCACGTGTGTTAGTGTTGAAAAACAACTTTTCACACTTGTGTTAGTGTTGAAAAACCACTTTTCGCACTTGTGTTGGTGCAGGAAACCACTTTTGCACTTGTATTAGTGTGGAAAAACCACTTTTCGCACTTGTGTTAGTGTTGAAAAACCACTTTTCCCACTTGTGTTAGTGTTGAAAAACCACTTTTCGCACTTGTGTTAGTGTTGAAAAACCACTTTTCGCACTTGTGTTGGTGCAGGAAACCACTTTTGCACTTGTATTAGTGTGGAAAAAACACTTTTCGCACTTGTGTTAGTGTTGAAAAACCACTTTTCGCACTTGTGTTGGTGCAGGATTTCCACTTTTGCAGTTGTATTAGTGTGGAAAAACCACTTTTCGCACTTGTGTTAGTGTTGAAAAACCACTTTTCGCACTTGTGTTAGTGTTGAAAAACCACTTTTCGCACTTGTGTTAGTGTTGAAAACCCACTTTTCGCACTTGTGTTAGTGTTGAAAAACCACTTTTCGCACTTGTGTTGGTGCAGGAAACCACTTTTGCACTTGTATTAGTGTGGAAAAAACACTTTTCGCACTTGTGTTAGTGTTGAAAAACCACTTTTCGCACTTGTGTTAGTGTTGAAAAACCACTTTTCGCACTTGTGTTAGTGTTGAAAAACCACTTTTCGCACTTGTGTTGGTGCATGAAACCACTTTTGCACTTGTATTAGTGTGGAAAAACCACTTTTCGCACTTATGTTAGTGTTGAAAAACCACTTTTCGCACTTGTGTTAGTGTTGAAAAACCACTTTTCGCATTTGTGTTAGTGTTGAAAAACCACTTTTCGCACTTGTGTTAGTGTTGAAAAACAACTTTTCACACTTGTGTTGGTGCAGAAAACCACTTTTGCACTTGTATTAGTGTGGAAAAAACACGTTTTGCACTTGTGATAGTGTTGAAAAACCACTTTTCGCACTTGTGTTAGTGTTGAAAAACCACTTTTCGCACTTGTGTTAGTGTTGAAAAATCACTTTTCGCACTTGTGTTGGTGCAGGAAACCACTTTTGCACTTGTATTAGTGTGGAAAAAACACTTTTTGCACTTGTGATAGTGTTGAAAAACCACTTTTCGCACTTGTCTTAGTGTTGAAAAACCACATTTCGCACTTGTGTTGGTGCAGGAAACCACTTTTGCACTTGTATTAGTGTGGAAAAAACACTTTTCGCACTTGTGTTAGTGTTGAAAAACAACTTTTCGCACTTGTGTTAGTGTTGAAAAACCACTTTTCGCACTTGTGTTGGTGCAGGAAACCACTTTTGCACTTGTATTAGTGTGGAAAAACCACTTTTCGCACTTGTGTTAGTGTTGAAAAACCACTTTTCGCACTTGTGTTGGTGCAGGAAACCACTTTTGCACTTGTATTAGTGTGGAAAAAACACTTTTTGCACTTGTGTTAGTGTTGAAAAACCACTTTTTGCACTTGTGTTGGTGCAGGAATCCACTTTTGCACTTGTATTAGTGTGGAAAAACCACTTTTCGCACTTGTGTTAGTGTTGAAAAACCACTTTTCGCACTTGTGTTAGTGTTGAAAAAACACTTTTCGCACTTGTGTTAGTGTTGAAAAACCACTTTTCGCACTTGTGTTGGTGCAGGAAACCAGTTTTGCACTTGTATTAGTGTGGAAAAAACACTTTTCGCACTTGTGTTAGTGTTGAAAAACCACTTTTCGCACTTGTGTTAGTGTTGAAAAACCACTTTTGCACTTGTATTAGTGTGGAAAAAACACGTTTTGCACTTGTGATAGTGTTGAAAAACCACTTTTCGCACTTGTGATAGTGTTGAAAAACCACTTTTCCCACTTGTGTTGGTGCAGGAAACCACTTTTGCACTTGTATTAGTGTGGAAAACCACTTTTCGCACTTGTGTTAGCGTTGAAAAACAACTTTTCGCACTTGTGTTAGTGTTGAAAAACCACTTTTCGCACTTGTGTTGGTGCAGGAAACCACTTTTGCACTTGTATTAGTGTTGAAAAACCACTTCTCGCACTTGTGTTAGTGTTGAAAAACGACTTTTCGCACTTGTGTTAGTGTTGAAAAACCACTTTTCGCACTTGTGTTGGTGCAGGAAACCACTTTTGCACTTGTATTAGTGTGGAAAAAACACGTTTTGCACTTGCGATAGTGTTGAAAAACCACTTTTCGCACTTGTGTTAGTGTTGAAAAACCACTTTTTGCACTTGTGTTAGTGTTGAAAAACCACTTTTCGCACTTGTGTTGGTGCAGGAAACCACTTTTGCACTTGTATTAGTGTGGAAAAACCACTTTTTGCACTTGTGTTAGTGTTTAAAAACCACTTTTTGCACTTGTGTTGGTGCAGGAAACCACTTTTGCACTTGTATTAGTGGGAAAAAACACTTTTTGCACTTGTGATAGTGTTGAAAAACCACTTTTCGCACTTGTGTTAGTGTTGAAAAACCACTTTTCGGACTTGTGTTAGTGTTGAAAAACCACTTTTCGCACTTGTGTTAGTGTTGAAAAACCACTTTTCGCACTTGTGTTGGTGCAGGAAACCACTTTTGCACTTGTATTAGTGTGGAAAAACCACTTTTCGCACTTGTGTTAGTGTTGAAAAACCACTTTTCGCACTTGTGTTGGTGCAGGAAACCACTTTTGCACTTGTATTAGTGTGGAAAAAACACTTTTTGCACTTGTGATAGTGTTGAAAAACCACTTTTCGCACTTGTGTTAGTGTTGAAAAACTACTTTTCGCACTTGTGTTATTGTTGAAATACCACTTTTCGCACTTGTGTTGGTGCAGGAAACCACTTTTGCACTTGTATTAGTGTGGAAAAAACACTTCTCGCACTTGTGTTAGTGTTGAAAAACCACTTTTCGCACTTGTGTTGGTGCAGGAAACCACTTTTGCACTTGTATTAGTGTGGAAAAACCACTTTTCGCACTTGTGTTCGTGTTGAAAAACTACTTTTCGCACTTGTGTTAGTGTTCAAAAACCACTTTTCGCACTTGTGTTAGTGTTGAAAAACCACTTTTCGCACTTGTGTTAGTGTTGAAAAACCACTTTTCGCACTTGTGTTGGTGCAGGAAACCACTTTTGCACTTGTATTAGTGTGGAAAAAAAACACTTTTTGCACTTGTGATAGTGTTGAAAAACCACTTTTCGCACTTGTGTTGGTGCAGGAAACCACTTTTGCACTTGTATTAGTGTGGAAAAAACACTTCTCGCACTTGTGTTAGTGTTGAAAAACCACTTTTCGCACTTGTGTTAGTGTTGAAAAACCACTTTTCGCACTTGTGTTGGTGCAGGAAACCACTTTTGCACTTGTATTAGTGTGGAAAAAACACTTTTTGCACTTGTGATAGTGTTGAAAAACCACTTTTCGCACTTGTGTTGGTGCAGGAAACCACTTTTGCACTTGCATTGGTGTGGAAAAAACACGTTTTGCACTTGTGATAGTGTTCAAAAACCACTTTTTGCACTTGTGTTGGTGCAGGAAACCACTTTTGCACTTGCATTGGTGTGGAAAAAACACTTTTTGCACTTGTGATAGTGTTGAAAAACGACTTTTCGCACTTGTGTTAGTGTTGAAAAAACACTTTTCGCACTTGTGTTGGTGCAGGAAACCACTTTTGCACTTGTATTAGTGTTGAAAAACCACTTTTCGCACTTGTGTTAGTGTTGAAAAGCCACTTTTCGCACTTGTGTTAGTGTTGAAAAACCACTTTTTGCACTTGTGTTAGTGTTGAAAAACCACTTTTCGCACTTGTGTTAGTGTTGAAAAACCACTTTTCGCACTTGTGTTGGTGCAGGAAACCACTTTTGGACTTGTATTAGTGTGGAAAAAACACTTTTTGCACTTGTGATAGTGTTGAAAAACCACTTTTCGCACTTGTGTTAGTGTTGAAAAACCACTTTTCGCACTTGTGTTAGTGTTGAAAAAGCACTTTTCGCACTTGTGTTGGTGCAGGAAACCACTTTTGCACATGTATTAGTGTGGAAAAACCACTTTTCGCACTTACGTTAGTGTTGAAAAACCACTTTTCGCACTTGTGTTAGTGTTGAAAAACCACTTTTCGCACTTGTGTTAGTGTTGAAAAACCACTTTTCGCACTTGTGTTAGTGTTGAAAATCCACTTTTCGCACTTGTGTTGGTGCAGGAAACCACTTTTGCACTTCTATTAGTGTGGAAAAACCACTTTTTGCACTTGTGTTAGTGTTGAAAAACCACTTTTCGCACTTGTGTTAGTGTTGAAAAACCACTTTTCACACTTGTGTTGGTGCAGAAAACCACTTTTGCACTTGTATTAGTGTGGAAAAAACACGTTTTGCACTTGTGATAGTGTTGAAAAACCACTTTCGCACTTGTGTTAGTGTTGAAAAACCACTTTTTGCACTTGTGTTGGTGCAGAAAACCACTTTTGCACTTGTATTAGTGTGGAAAAAACACGTTTTGCACTTGTGATAGTGTTGAAAAAACCACTTTTCGCACTTGTGATAGTGTTGAAAAACCACTTTTCCCACTTGTGTTGGTGCAGGAAACCACTTTTGCACTTGTATTAGTGTGGAAAAACACTTTTCGCACTTGTGTTAGCGTTGAAAAACAACTTTTCGCACTTGTGTTAGTGTTGAAAAACCACTTTTCGCACTTGTGTTGGTGCAGGAAACCACTTTTGCACTTGTATTAGTGTTGAAAAACCACTTCTCGCACTTGTGTTAGTGTTGAAAAACGACTTTTCGCACTTGTGTTAGTGTTGAAAAACCACTTTTCGCACTTGTGTTGGTGCAGGAAACCACTTTTGCACTTGTATTAGTGTGGAAAAAACACGTTTTGCACTTGCGATAGTGTTGAAAACCACTTTTCGCACTTGTGTTAGTGTTGAAAAACCACTTTTTGCACTTGTGTTAGTGTTGAAAAACCACTTTTCGCACTTGTGTTGGTGCAGGAAACCACTTTTGCACTTGTATTAGTGTGGAAAAACCACTTTTTGCACTTGTGTTAGTGTTTAAAAACCACTTTTTGCACTTGTGTTGGTGCAGGAAACCACTTTTGCACTTGTATTAGTGTGGAAAAAACACTTTTTGCACTTGTGATAGTGTTGAAAAACCACTTTTCGCACTTGTGTTAGTGTTGAAAAACCACTTTTCGGACTTGTGTTAGTGTTGAAAAACCACTTTTCGCACTTGTGTTAGTGTTGAAAAACCACTTTTCGCACTTGTGTTGGTGCAGGAAACCACTTTTGCACTTGTATTAGTGTGGAAAAACCACTTTTCGCACTTGTGTTAGTGTTGAAAAACCACTTTTCGCACTTGTGTTGGTGCAGGAAACCACTTTTGCACTTGTATTAGTGTGGAAAAAACACTTTTTGCACTTGTGATAGTGTTGAAAAACCACTTTTCGCACTTGTGTTAGTGTTGAAAAACTACTTTTCGCACTTGTGTTATTGTTGAAATACCACTTTTCGCACTTGTGTTGGTGCAGGAAACCACTTTTGCACTTGTATTAGTGTGGAAAAAACACTTCTCGCACTTGTGTTAGTGTTGAAAAACCACTTTTCGCACTTGTGTTGGTGCAGGAAACCACTTTTGCACTTGTATTAGTGTGGAAAAACCACTTTTCGCACTTGTGTTCGTGTTGAAAAACTACTTTTCGCACTTGTGTTAGTGTTCAAAAACCACTTTTCGCACTTGTGTTAGTGTTGAAAAACCACTTTTCGCACTTGTGTTAGTGTTGAAAAACCACTTTTCGCACTTGTGTTGGTGCAGGAAACCACTTTTGCACTTGTATTAGTGTGGAAAAAAACACTTTTTGCACTTGTGATAGTGTTGAAAAACCACTTTTCGCACTTGTGTTGGTGCAGGAAACCACTTTTGCACTTGTATTAGTGTGGAAAAAACACTTCTCGCACTTGTGTTAGTGTTGAAAAACCACTTTTCGCACTTGTGTTAGTGTTGAAAAACCACTTTTCGCACTTGTGTTGGTGCAGGAAACCACTTTTGCACTTGTATTAGTGTGGAAAAAACACTTTTTGCACTTGTGATAGTGTTGAAAAACCACTTTTCGCACTTGTGTTGGTGCAGGAAACCACTTTTGCACTTGCATTGGTGTGGAAAAAACACGTTTTGCACTTGTGATAGTGTTCAAAAACCACTTTTTGCACTTGTGTTGGTGCAGGAAACCACTTTTGCACTTGCATTGGTGTGGAAAAAACACTTTTTGCACTTGTGATAGTGTTGAAAAACGACTTTTCGCACTTGTGTTAGTGTTGAAAAAACACTTTTCGCACTTGTGTTGGTGCAGGAAACCACTTTTGCACTTGTATTAGTGTTGAAAAACCACTTTTCGCACTTGTGTTAGTGTTGAAAAGCCACTTTTCGCACTTGTGTTAGTGTTGAAAAACCACTTTTTGCACTTGTGTTAGTGTTGAAAAACCACTTTTCGCACTTGTGTTAGTGTTGAAAAACCACTTTTCGCACTTGTGTTGGTGAACCACTTTTGGACTTGTATTAGTGTGGAAAAAACACTTTTTTGCACTTGTGATAGTGTTGAAAAACCACTTTTTCGCACTTGTGTTAGTGTTGAAAAACCACTTTTCGCACTTGTGTTAGTGTTGAAAAAGCACTTTTCGCACTTGTGTTGGTGCAGGAAACCACTTTTGCACATGTATTAGTGTGGAAAAACCACTTTTCGCACTTACGTTAGTGTTGAAAAAACCACTTTCGCACTTGTGTTAGTGTTGAAAAACCACTTTCGCACTTGTGTTAGTGTTGAAAAACCACTTTTCGCACTTGTGTTAGTGTTGAAAATCCACTTTTCGCACTTGTGTTGGTGCAGGAAACCACTTTTGCACTTCTATTAGTGTGGAAAAACCACTTTTTGCACTTGTGTTAGTGTTGAAAAACCACTTTTCGCACTTGTGTTAGTGTTGAAAAACCACTTTTCACACTTGTGTTGGTGCAGAAAACCACTTTTGCACTTGTATTAGTGTGGAAAAAACACGTTTTGCACTTGTGATAGTGTTGAAAAACCACTTTCGCACTTGTGTTAGTGTTGAAAAACCACTTTTTGCACTTGTGTTGGTGCAGAAAACCACTTTTGCACTTGTATTAGTGTGGAAAAAAACACGTTTTGCACTTGTGATAGTGTTGAAAAATCACTTTTCGCACTTGTGTTAGTGTTGAAAAACCACTTTTCGCACTTGTCTTAGTGTTGAAAAACCACATTTCGCACTTGTGTTGGTGCAGGAAACCACTTTTGCACATGTAATTAGTGTGGAAAAACCACCTTTTCGCACTTTACGTTAGTGTTGAAAAACCACTTTTCGCACTTGTGTTAGTGTTGAAAAACCACTTTTCGCACTTGTGTTAGTGTTGAAAAACCACTTTTCGCACTTGTGTTAGTGTTGAAAATCCACTTTTCGCACTTGTGTTGGTGCAGGAAACCACTTTTGCACTTCTATTAGTGTGGAAAAACCACTTTTTTGCACTTGTGTTAGTGTTGAAAAACCACTTTTCGCACTTGTGTTAGTGTTGAAAAACCACTTTTCACACTTTGTGTTGGTGCAGAAAACCACTTTTGCACTTGTATTAGTGTGGAAAAAACACGTTTTGCACTTGTGATAGTGTTGAAAAACCACTTTCGCACTTGTGTTAGTGTTGAAAACCACTTTTTGCACTTGTGTTGGTGCAGAAAACCACTTTTGCACTTGTATTAGTGTGGAAAAAACACGTTTTGCACTTGTGATAGTGTTGAAAAACCACTTTCGCACTTGTGATAGTGTTGAAAAACCACTTTTCCCACTTGTGTTGGTGCAGGAAACCACTTTTGCACTTGTATTAGTGTGGAAAAACACTTTTCGCACTTGTGTTAGCGTTGAAAAACAACTTTTTCGCACTTGTGTTAGTGTTGAAAAACCACTTTTCGCACTTGTGTTGGTGCAGGAAACCACTTTTGCACTTGTATTAGTGTTTGAAAAACCACTTCTCGCACTTGTGTTAGTGTTGAAAAACGACTTTTCGCACTTGTGTTAGTGTTGAAAAACCACTTTTCGCACTTGTGTTGGTGCAGGAAACCACTTTTGCACTTGTATTAGTGTGGAAAAAACACGTTTTGCACTTGCGATAGTGTTGAAAACCACTTTTCGCACTTGTGTTAGTGTTGAAAAACCCACTTTTTGCACTTGTGTTAGTGTTGAAAAAACCACTTTTCGCACTTGTTTTGGTGGCAGGAAACCCACTTTTGCACTTGTATTAGTGTGGATAACCACTTTTTGCACTTGTGTTAGTGTTTAAAAACCACTTTTTGCACTTGTGTTGTTGCAGGAAACCACTTTTGCACTTGTATTAGTGTGGAAAAAACACTTTTTGCACTTGTGATAGTGTTGAAAAACCACTTTTCGCACTTGTGTTAGTGTTGAAAAACCACTTTTCGGACTTGTTGTTAGTGTTGAAAAACCACTTTCGCACTTGTGTTAGTGTTGAAAAAACCACTTTTCGCACTTGTGTTGGTGCAGGAAACCACTTTTGCACTTGTATAGTGTGGAAAAACCACTTTTCGCACTTGTGTTAGTGTTAGAAAAACCACTTTTCGCACTTGTGTTGGTGCAGGAAACCACTTTTGCACTTGTATTAGTGTGGAAAAAACACTTTTTGCACTTGTGAATAGTGTTGAAAAACCACTTTTCGCACTTGGGTAGTGTTGAAAAACTACTTTTACGCACTTGTGTTATTGTTGAAATACCACTTTTCGCACTTGTGTTGGTGCAGGGAAACCACTTTTGCACTTGTATAGTGTGGAAAAAACACTTCTCGCACTTGTGTTAGTGTTGAAAAACACTTTTCGCACTTGTGTTGGTGCAGGAAACCACTTTTGCACTTGTATTAGTGTGGAAAAACCACTTTCGCACTTGTGTTCGGTGTTGAAAAACTACTTTTCGCACTTGTGTTAGTGTTCAAAACCACTTTTCGCACTTGTGTTAGTGTTGAAAAACCACTTTTCGCACTTGTGTTAGTGTTGAAAAACCACTTTTCGCACTTGTGTTGGTGCAGGAAAACCACTTTTGCACTTGTATTAGTGTGAAAAAAAACACTTTTTGCACTTGTGATAGTGTTGAAAACCACTTTTCGCACTTGTGTTGGTGCAGGAAACCACTTTTGCACTTGTATTAGTGTGGAAAAAACACTTCTCGCACTTGTGTTAGTGTTGAAAAACCACTTTTCGCACTTGTGTTAGTGTTGAAAAACCACTTTTCGCACTTGTGTTGGTGCAGGGAAACCACTTTTGCACTTGTATTAGTGTGGAAAAAACACTTTTTGCACTTGTGATAGTGTTGAAAAACCACTTTTCGCACTTGTGTTGGTGCAGGAAACCACTTTTGCACTTGCATTGGTGTGGAAAAAAACACGTTTTGCACTTGTGATAGTGTTCAAAAACCACTTTTTGCACTTGTGTTGGTGCAGGAAACCACTTTTGCACTTGCATTGGTGTGGAAAAAACACTTTTTGCACTTGTGATAGTGTTGAAAAACGACTTTTCGCACTTGTGTTAGTGTTGAAAAAACACTTTTCGCACTTGTGTTGGTGCAGGAAACCACTTTTGCACTTGTATTAGTGTTGAAAAACCACTTTCGCACTTGTGTTAGTGTTGAAAAGCCACTTTTCGCACTTGTGTTAGTGTTGAAAAACCTCTTTTTGCACTAATGTGTTAGTGTTGAAAAACCACTTTTCGCACTTGTGTTAGTGTTGAAAAACCACTTTCGCACTTGTGTTGGTGCAGGAAACCACTTTTGGACTTGTATTAGTGTGGAAAAAACACTTTTTTGCACTTGTGATAGTGTTGAAAAACCACTTATCGCACTTGTGTTAGTGTTGAAAAACCACTTTTCGCACTTGTGTTAGTGTTGAAAAAGCACTTTTCGCACTTGTGTTGGTGCAGGAAACCACTTTTGCACATGTATTAGTGTGGAAAAACCACTTTTCGCACTTACGTTAGTGTGAAAACCACTTTTCGCACTTGTGTTAGTGTTGAAAAACCACTTTTCGCACTTGTGTTAGTGTTGAAAAACCACTTTTCGCACTTGTGTTAGTGTTGAAAATCCACTTTTCGCACTTGTGTTGGTGCAGGAAACCACTTTTGCACTTCTATTAGTGTGGAAAAACCACTTTTTGCACTTGTGTTAGTGTTGAAAAACCACTTTTCGCACTTGTGTTAGTGTTGAAAAACACTTTTCACACTTGTGTTGGTGCAGAAAACCACTTTTGCACTTGTATTAGTGTGGAAAAAACACGTTTTGCACTTGTGATAGTTGTTGAAAAACCACTTTCGCACTTGTGTTAGTGTTGAAAACCACTTTTTGCACTTGTGTTGGTGCAGAAAACCACTTTTGCACTTGTATTAGTGTGGAAAAAACACGTTTTGCACTTGTGATAGTGTTGAAAAACACTTTTCGCACTTGTGTTAGTGTTGAAAAACACTTTTCGCACTTGTCTTAGTGTTGAAAACCACATTTCGCACTTGTGTTGGTGCAGGAAACCACTTTTGCACTTGTTTAGTGTGGAAAAAACACTTTTCGCACTTGTGTTAGTGTTGAAAAACAACTTTTCGCACTTGTGTTAGTGTTGAAAAACCACTTTTCGCACTTGTGTTGGTGCAGGAAACCACTTTTGCACTTGTATTAGTGTGGAAAAACCACTTTTCGCACTTGTGTTAGTGTTGAAAAACCCACTTTTCGCACTTGTGTTAGTGTTGAAAAACCACTTTTCGCACTTGTGTTGGTGCAGGAAACCACTTTTGCACTTGTATTAGTGTGGAAAAACCACTTTTCGCACTTGTGTTAGTGTTGAAAAACCACTTTTCGCACTTGTGTTAGTGTTGAAAAACCACTTTTCGCACTTGTGTTGGTGCAGGAAACCACTTTTGCACTTGTATTAGTGTGGAAAAAACACTTTTCGCCCTTGTGTTAGTGTTGAAAAACCACTTTTTGCACTTGTGTTGGTGCAGGAATCCACTTTTGCACTTGTATTAGTGTGGAAAAACCACTTTTCGCACTTGTGTTAGTGTTGAAAAACTACTTTTCGCACTTGTGTTAGTGTTGAAAAAACACTTTTCGCACTTGTGTTAGTGTTGAAAAACCACTTTTCGCACTTGTGTTGGTGCAGGAAACCACTTTTGCACTTGTATTAGTGTGGAAAAAACACTTTTCGCACTTGTTAACACACTTGTGTTGAAAAACCACTTTTCGCACTTGTGTTAGTGTTGAAAAACCACTTTTCGCACTTGTGTTAGTGTTGAAAAACCACTTTTCGCACTTGTGTTGGTGCAGGAAACCAGTTTTGCACTTGTATTAGTGTGGAAAAAACACTTTTCGCACTTGTGTTAGTGTTGAAAAACCACTTTTCGCACTTGTGTTAGTGTTGAAAAACCACTTTTGCACTTGTATTAGTGTGGAAAAAACACGTTTTGCACTTGTGATAGTGTTGAAAAACCACTTTTCGCACTTGTGATAGTGTTGAAAAACCACTTTTCCCACTTGTGTTGGTGCAGGAAACCACTTTTGCACTTGTATTAGTGTGGAAAAACACTTTTCGCACTTGTGTTAGTGTTGAAAAACCACTTTTCGCACTTGTGTTAGTGTTGAAAAACCACTTTTCGCACTTGTGTTAGTGTTGAAAAATCACTTTTCGCACTTGTGTTGGTGCAGGAAACCACTTTTGCACTTGTATTAGTGTGGAAAAAACACTTTTTGCACTTGTGATAGTGTTGAAAAACCACTTTTCGCACTTGTCTTAGTGTTGAAAAACCACATTTCGCACTTGTGTTGGTGCAGGAAACCACTTTTGCACTTGTATTAGTGTGGAAAAAACACTTTTCGCACTTGTGTTAGTGTTGAAAAACAACTTTTCGCACTTGTGTTAGTGTTGAAAAACCACTTTTCGCACTTGTGTTGGTGCAGGAAACCACTTTTGCACTTGTATTAGTGTGGAAAAACCACTTTTCGCACTTGTGTTAGTGTTGAAAAACCACTTTTTGCACTTGTGTTAGTGTTGAAAAACCACTTTTCGCACTTGTGTTGGTGCAGGAAACCACTTTTGCACTTGTATTAGTGTGGAAAAAACACTTTTTGCACTTGTGTTAGTGTTGAAAAACCACTTTTTGCACTTGTGTTGGTGCAGGAATCCACTTTTGCACTTGTATTAGTGTGGAAAAACCACTTTTCGCACTTGTGTTAGTGTTGAAAAACCACTTTTCGCACTTGTGTTAGTGTTGAAAAAACACTTTTCGCACTTGTGTTAGTGTTGAAAAACCACTTTTCGCACTTGTGTTGGTGCAGGAAACCAGTTTTGCACTTGTATTAGTGTGGAAAAAACACTTTTCGCACTTGTGTTAGTGTTGAAAAACCACTTTTCGCACTTGTGTTAGTGTTGAAAAACCACTTTTGCACTTGTATTAGTGTGGAAAAAACACGTTTTGCACTTGTGATAGTGTTGAAAAACCACTTTTCGCACTTGTGATAGTGTTGAAAAACCACTTTTCCCACTTGTGTTGGTGCAGGAAACCACTTTTGCACTTGTATTAGTGTGGAAAAACACTTTTCGCACTTGTGTTAGCGTTGAAAAACAACTTTTCGCACTTGTGTTAGTGTTGAAAAACCACTTTTCGCACTTGTGTTGGTGCAGGAAACCACTTTTGCACTTGTATTAGTGTTGAAAAACCACTTCTCGCACTTGTGTTAGTGTTGAAAAACGACTTTTCGCACTTGTGTTAGTGTTGAAAAACCACTTTTCGCACTTGTGTTGGTGCAGGAAACCACTTTTGCACTTGTATTAGTGTGGAAAAAACACGTTTTGCACTTGCGATAGTGTTGAAAAACCACTTTTCGCACTTGTGTTAGTGTTGAAAAACCACTTTTTGCACTTGTGTTAGTGTTGAAAAACCACTTTTCGCACTTGTGTTGGTGCAGGAAACCACTTTTGCACTTGTATTAGTGTGGAAAAACCACTTTTTGCACTTGTGTTAGTGTTTAAAAACCACTTTTTGCACTTGTGTTGGTGCAGGAAACCACTTTTGCACTTGTATTAGTGTGGAAAAAACACTTTTTGCACTTGTGATAGTGTTGAAAAACCACTTTTCGCACTTGTGTTAGTGTTGAAAAACCACTTTTCGGACTTGTGTTAGTGTTGAAAAACCACTTTTCGCACTTGTGTTAGTGTTGAAAAACCACTTTTCGCACTTGTGTTGGTGCAGGAAACCACTTTTGCACTTGTATTAGTGTTGAAAAACCACTTTTCGCACTTGTGTTAGTGTTGAAAAGCCACTTTTCGCACTTGTGTTAGTGTTGAAAAACCACTTTTTGCACTTGTGTTAGTGTTGAAAAACCACTTTTCGCACTTGTGTTAGTGTTGAAAAACCACTTTTCGCACTTGTGTTGGTGCAGGAAACCACTTTTGGACTTGTATTAGTGTGGAAAAAACACTTTTTGCACTTGTGATAGTGTTGAAAAACCACTTTTCGCACTTGTGTTAGTGTTGAAAAACCACTTTTCGCACTTGTGTTAGTGTTGAAAAAGCACTTTTCGCACTTGTGTTGGTGCAGGAAACCACTTTTGCACATGTATTAGTGTGGAAAAACCACTTTTCGCACTTACGTTAGTGTTGAAAAACCACTTTTCGCACTTGTGTTAGTGTTGAAAAACCACTTTTCGCACTTGTGTTAGTGTTGAAAAACCACTTTTCGCACTTGTGTTAGTGTTGAAAATCCACTTTTCGCACTTGTGTTGGTGCAGGAAACCACTTTTGCACTTCTATTAGTGTGGAAAAACCACTTTTTGCACTTGTGTTAGTGTTGAAAAACCACTTTTCGCACTTGTGTTAGTGTTGAAAAACCACTTTTCACACTTGTGTTGGTGCAGAAAACCACTTTTGCACTTGTATTAGTGTGGAAAAAACACGTTTTGCACTTGTGATAGTGTTGAAAAACCACTTTCGCACTTGTGTTAGTGTTGAAAAACCACTTTTTGCACTTGTGTTGGTGCAGAAAACCACTTTTGCACTTGTATTAGTGTGGAAAAAACACGTTTTGCACTTGGGATAGTGTTGAAAAACCACTTTTCGCACTTGTGTTAGTGTTGAAAAACCACTTTTCGCACTTGTCTTAGTGTTGAAAAACCACATTTCGCACTTGTGTTGGTGCAGGAAACCACTTTTGCACATGTATTAGTGTGGAAAAACCACTTTTCGCACTTACGTTAGTGTTGAAAAACCACTTTTCGCACTTGTGTTAGTGTTGAAAAACCACTTTTCGCACTTGTGTTAGTGTTGAAAAACCACTTTTCGCACTTGTGTTAGTGTTGAAAATCCACTTTTCGCACTTGTGTTGGTGCAGGAAACCACTTTTGCACTTCTATTAGTGTGGAAAAACCACTTTTTGCACTTGTGTTAGTGTTGAAAAACCACTTTTCGCACTTGTGTTAGTGTTGAAAAACCACTTTTCACACTTGTGTTGGTGCAGAAAACCACTTTTGCACTTGTATTAGTGTGGAAAAAACACGTTTTGCACTTGTGATAGTGTTGAAAAACCACTTTCGCACTTGTGTTAGTGTTGAAAAACCACTTTTTGCACTTGTGTTGGTGCAGAAAACCACTTTTGCACTTGTATTAGTGTGGAAAAAACACGTTTTGCACTTGTGATAGTGTTGAAAAACCACTTTTCGCACTTGTGATAGTGTTGAAAAACCACTTTTCCCACTTGTGTTGGTGCAGGAAACCACTTTTGCACTTGTATTAGTGTGGAAAAACACTTTTCGCACTTGTGTTAGCGTTGAAAAACAACTTTTCGCACTTGTGTTAGTGTTGAAAAACCACTTTTCGCACTTGTGTTGGTGCAGGAAACCACTTTTGCACTTGTATTAGTGTTGAAAAACCACTTCTCGCACTTGTGTTAGTGTTGAAAAACGACTTTTCGCACTTGTGTTAGTGTTGAAAAACCACTTTTCGCACTTGTGTTGGTGCAGGAAACCACTTTTGCACTTGTATTAGTGTGGAAAAAACACGTTTTGCACTTGCGATAGTGTTGAAAAACCACTTTTCGCACTTGTGTTAGTGTTGAAAAACCACTTTTTGCACTTGTGTTAGTGTTGAAAAACCACTTTTCGCACTTGTTTTGGTGCAGGAAACCACTTTTGCACTTGTATTAGTGTGGAAAAACCACTTTTTGCACTTGTGTTAGTGTTTAAAAACCACTTTTTGCACTTGTGTTGGTGCAGGAAACCACTTTTGCACTTGTATTAGTGTGGAAAAAACACTTTTTGCACTTGTGATAGTGTTGAAAAACCACTTTTCGGACTTGTGTTAGTGTTGAAAAACCACTTTTCGCACTTGTGTTAGTGTTGAAAAACCACTTTTCGCACTTGTGTTGGTGCAGGAAACCACTTTTGCACTTGTATTAGTGTGGAAAAACCACTTTTCGCACTTGTGTTAGTGTTGAAAAACCACTTTTCGCACTTGTGTTGGTGCAGGAAACCACTTTTGCACTTGTATTAGTGTGGAAAAAACACTTTTTGCACTTGTGATAGTGTTGAAAAACCACTTTTCGCACTTGTGTTAGTGTTGAAAAACTACTTTTCGCACTTGTGTTATTGTTGAAATACCACTTTTCGCACTTGTGTTGGTGCAGGAAACCACTTTTGCACTTGTATTAGTGTGGAAAAAACACTTCTCGCACTTGTGTTAGTGTTGAAAAACCACTTTTCGCACTTGTGTTGGTGCAGGAAACCACTTTTGCACTTGTATTAGTGTGGAAAAACCACTTTTCGCACTTGTGTTCGTGTTGAAAAACTACTTTTCGCACTTGTGTTAGTGTTCAAAAACCACTTTTCGCACTTGTGTTAGTGTTGAAAAACCACTTTTCGCACTTGTGTTAGTGTTGAAAAACCACTTTTCGCACTTGTGTTGGTGCAGGAAACCACTTTTGCACTTGTATTAGTGTGGAAAAAAACACTTTTTGCACTTGTGATAGTGTTGAAAAACCACTTTTCGCACTTGTGTTGGTGCAGGAAACCACTTTTGCACTTGTATTAGTGTGGAAAAAACACTTCTCGCACTTGTGTTAGTGTTGAAAAACCACTTTTCGCACTTGTGTTAGTGTTGAAAAACCACTTTTCGCACTTGTGTTGGTGCAGGAAACCACTTTTGCACTTGTATTAGTGTGGAAAAAACACTTTTTGCACTTGTGATAGTGTTGAAAAACCACTTTTTGCACTTGTGTTGGTGCAGGAAACCACTTTTGCACTTGCATTGGTGTGGAAAAAACACGTTTTGCACTTGTGATAGTGTTCAAAAACCACTTTTTGCACTTGTGTTGGTGCAGGAAACCACTTTTGCACTTGCATTGGTTTGGAAAAAACACTTTTTGCACTTGTGATAGTGTTGAAAAACGACTTTTCGCACTTGTGTTAGTGTTGAAAAAACACTTTTCGCACTTGTGTTGGTGCAGGAAACCACTTTTGCACTTGTATTAGTGTTGAAAAACCACTTTTCGCACTTGTGTTAGTGTTGAAAAGCCACTTTTCGCACTTGTGTTAGTGTTGAAAAACCACTTTTTGCACTTGTGTTAGTGTTGAAAAACCACTTTTCGCACTTGTGTTAGTGTTGAAAAACCACTTTTCGCACTTGTGTTGGTGCAGGAAACCACTTTTGGACTTGTATTAGTGTGGAAAAAACACTTTTTGCACTTGTGATAGTGTTGAAAAACCACTTTTCGCACTTGTGTTAGTGTTGAAAAACCACTTTTCGCACTTGTGTTAGTGTTGAAAAAGCACTTTTCGCACTTGTGTTGGTGCAGGAAACCACTTTTGCACATGTATTAGTGTGGAAAAACCACTTTTCGCACTTACGTTAGTGTTGAAAAACCACTTTTCGCACTTGTGTTAGTGTTGAAAAACCACTTTTCGCACTTGTGTTAGTGTTGAAAAACCACTTTTCGCACTTGTGTTAGTGTTGAAAATCCACTTTTCGCACTTGTGTTGGTGCAGGAAACCACTTTTGCACTTCTATTAGTGTGGAAAAACCACTTTTTGCACTTGTGTTAGTGTTGAAAAACCACTTTTCGCACTTGTGTTAGTGTTGAAAAACCACTTTTCACACTTGTGTTGGTGCAGAAAACCACTTTTGCACTTGTATTAGTGTGGAAAAAACACGTTTTGCACTTGTGATAGTGTTGAAAAACCACTTTCGCACTTGTGTTAGTGTTGAAAAACCACTTTTTGCACTTGTGTTGGTGCAGAAAACCACTTTTGCACTTGTATTAGTGTGGAAAAAACACGTTTTGCACTTGTGATAGTGTTGAAAAACCACTTTTCGCACTTGTGTTAGTGTTGAAAAACCACTTTTCGCACTTGTCTTAGTGTTGAAAAACCACATTTCGCACTTGTGTTGGTGCAGGAAACCACTTTTGCACTTGTATTAGTGTGGAAAAAACACTTTTCGCACTTGTGTTAGTGTTGAAAAACAACTTTTCGCACTTGTGTTAGTGTTGAAAAACCACTTTTCGCACTTGTGTTGGTGCAGGAAACCACTTTTGCACTTGTATTAGTGTGGAAAAACCACTTTTCGCACTTGTGTTAGTGTTGAAAAACCACTTTTCGCACTTGTGTTAGTGTTGAAAAACCACTTTTCGCACTTGTGTTGGTGCAGGAAACCACTTTTGCACTTGTATTAGTGTGGAAAAACCACTTTTCGCACTTGTGTTAGTGTTGAAAAACCACTTTTCGCACTTGTGTTAGTGTTGAAAAACCACTTTTCGCACTTGTGTTGGTGCAGGAAACCACTTTTGCACTTGTATTAGTGTGGAAAAAACACTTTTCGCCCTTGTGTTAGTGTTGAAAAACCACTTTTTGCACTTGTGTTGGTGCAGGAATCCACTTTTGCACTTGTATTAGTGTGGAAAAACCACTTTTCGCACTTGTGTTAGTGTTGAAAAACTACTTTTCGCACTTGTGTTAGTGTTGAAAAACCACTTTTCGCACTTGTGTTAGTGATGAAAAACCACTTTTCGCACTTGTGTTGGTGCAGGAAACCACTTTTGCACTTGTATTAGTGTGGAAAAAACACTTTTCGCACTTGTTAACACACTTGTGTTGAAAAACCACTTTTCGCACTTGTGTTAGTGTTGAAAAACCACTTTTCGCACTTGTGTTAGTGTTGAAAAACCACTTTTCGCACTTGTGTTGGTGCAGGAAACCAGTTTTGCACTTGTATTAGTGTGGAAAAAACACTTTTCGCACTTGTGTTAGTGTTGAAAAACCACTTTTCGCACTTGTGTTAGTGTTGAAAAACCACTTTTGCACTTGTATTAGTGTGGAAAAAACACGTTTTGCACTTGTGATAGTGTTGAAAAACCACTTTTCGCACTTGTGATAGTGTTGAAAAACCACTTTTCCCACTTGTGTTGGTGCAGGAAACCACTTTTGCACTTGTATTAGTGTGGAAAAACACTTTTCGCACTTGTGTTAGTGTTGAAAAACCACTTTTCGCACTTGTGTTAGTGTTGAAAAACCACTTTTCGCACTTGTGTTAGTGTTGAAAAATCACTTTTCGCACTTGTGTTGGTGCAGGAAACCACTTTTGCACTTGTATTAGTGTGGAAAAAACACTTTTTGCACTTGTGATAGTGTTGAAAAACCACTTTTCGCACTTGTCTTAGTGTTGAAAAACCACATTTCGCACTTGTGTTGGTGCAGGAAACCACTTTTGCACTTGTATTAGTGTGGAAAAAACACTTTTCGCACTTGTGTTAGTGTTGAAAAACAACTTTTCGCACTTGTGTTAGTGTTGAAAAACCACTTTTCGCACTTGTGTTGGTGCAGGAAACCACTTTTGCACTTGTATTAGTGTGGAAAAACCACTTTTCGCACTTGTGTTAGTGTTGAAAAACCACTTTTTGCACTTGTGTTAGTGTTGAAAAACCACTTTTCGCACTTGTGTTGGTGCAGGAAACCACTTTTGCACTTGTATTAGTGTGGAAAAAACACTTTTTGCACTTGTGTTAGTGTTGAAAAACCACTTTTTGCACTTGTGTTGGTGCAGGAATCCACTTTTGCACTTGTATTAGTGTGGAAAAACCACTTTTCGCACTTGTGTTAGTGTTGAAAAACCACTTTTCGCACTTGTGTTAGTGTTGAAAAAACACTTTTCGCACTTGTGTTAGTGTTGAAAAACCACTTTTCGCACTTGTGTTGGTGCAGGAAACCAGTTTTGCACTTGTATTAGTGTGGAAAAAACACTTTTCGCACTTGTGTTAGTGTTGAAAAACCACTTTTCGCACTTGTGTTAGTGTTGAAAAACCACTTTTGCACTTGTATTAGTGTGGAAAAAACACGTTTTGCACTTGTGATAGTGTTGAAAAACCACTTTTCGCACTTGTGATAGTGTTGAAAAACCACTTTTCCCACTTGTGTTGGTGCAGGAAACCACTTTTGCACTTGTATTAGTGTGGAAAAACACTTTTCGCACTTGTGTTAGCGTTGAAAAACAACTTTTCGCACTTGTGTTAGTGTTGAAAAACCACTTTTCGCACTTGTGTTGGTGCAGGAAACCACTTTTGCACTTGTATTAGTGTTGAAAAACCACTTCTCGCACTTGTGTTAGTGTTGAAAAACGACTTTTCGCACTTGTGTTAGTGTTGAAAAACCACTTTTCGCACTTGTGTTGGTGCAGGAAACCACTTTTGCACTTGTATTAGTGTGGAAAAAACACGTTTTGCACTTGCGATAGTGTTGAAAAACCACTTTTCGCACTTGTGTTAGTGTTGAAAAACCACTTTTTGCACTTGTGTTAGTGTTGAAAAACCACTTTTCGCACTTGTGTTGGTGCAGGAAACCACTTTTGCACTTGTATTAGTGTGGAAAAACCACTTTTTGCACTTGTGTTAGTGTTTAAAAACCACTTTTTGCACTTGTGTTGGTGCAGGAAACCACTTTTGCACTTGTATTAGTGTGGAAAAAACACTTTTTGCACTTGTGATAGTGTTGAAAAACCACTTTTCGCACTTGTGTTAGTGTTGAAAAACCACTTTTCGGACTTGTGTTAGTGTTGAAAAACCACTTTTCGCACTTGTGTTAGTGTTGAAAAACCACTTTTCGCACTTGTGTTGGTGCAGGAAACCACTTTTGCACTTGTATTAGTGTGGAAAAACCACTTTTCGCACTTGTGTTAGTGTTGAAAAACCACTTTTCGCACTTGTGTTGGTGCAGGAAACCACTTTTGCACTTGTATTAGTGTGGAAAAAACACTTTTTGCACTTGTGATAGTGTTGAAAAACCACTTTTCGCACTTGTGTTAGTGTTGAAAAACTACTTTTCGCACTTGTGTTAGTGTTGAAATACCACTTTTCGCACTTGTGTTGGTGCAGGAAACCACTTTTGCACTTGTATTAGTGTGGAAAAAACACTTCTCGCACTTGTGTTAGTGTTGAAAAACCACTTTTCGCACTTGTGTTGGTGCAGGAAACCACTTTTGCACTTGTATTAGTGTGGAAAAACCACTTTTCGCACTTGTGTTCGTGTTGAAAAACTACTTTTCGCACTTGTGTTAGTGTTCAAAAACCACTTTTCGCACTTGTGTTAGTGTTGAAAAACCACTTTTCGCACTTGTGTTAGTGTTGAAAAACCACTTTTCGCACTTGTGTTGGTGCAGGAAACCACTTTTGCACTTGTATTAGTGTGGAAAAAAACACTTTTTGCACTTGTGATAGTGTTGAAAAACCACTTTTCGCACTTGTGTTGGTGCAGGAAACCACTTTTGCACTTGTATTAGTGTGGAAAAAACACTTCTCGCACTTGTGTTAGTGTTGAAAAACCACTTTTCGCACTTGTGTTAGTGTTGAAAAACCACTTTTCGCACTTGTGTTGGTGCAGGAAACCACTTTTGCACTTGTATTAGTGTGGAAAAAACACTTTTTGCACTTGTGATAGTGTTGAAAAACCACTTTTCGCACTTGTGTTGGTGCAGGAAACCACTTTTGCACTTGCATTGGTGTGGAAAAAACACGTTTTGCACTTGTGATAGTGTTCAAAAACCACTTTTTGCACTTGTGTTGGTGCAGGAAACCACTTTTGCACTTGTATTAGTGTGGAAAAAACACTTTTTGCACTTGTGATAGTGTTGAAAAACGACTTTTCGCACTTGTGTTAGTGTTGAAAAAACACTTTTCGCACTTGTGTTGGTGCAGGAAACCACTTTTGCACTTGTATTAGTGTTGAAAAACCACTTTTCGCACTTGTGTTAGTGTTGAAAAGCCACTTTTCGCACTTGTGTTAGTGTTGAAAAACCACTTTTTGCACTTGTGTTAGTGTTGAAAAACCACTTTTCGCACTTGTGTTAGTGTTGAAAAACCACTTTTCGCACTTGTGTTGGTGCAGGAAACCACTTTTGGACTTGTATTAGTGTGGAAAAAACACTTTTTGCACTTGTGATAGTGTTGAAAAACCACTTTTCGCACTTGTATTAGTGTTGAAAAACCACTTTTCGCACTTGTGTTAGTGTTGAAAAAACACTTTTCGCACTTGTGTTGGTGCAGGAAACCACTTTTGCACATGTATTAGTGTGGAAAAACCACTTTTTGCACTTACGTTAGTGTTGAAAAACCACTTTTCGCACTTGTGTTAGTGTTGAAAAACCACTTTTCGCACTTGTGTTAGTGTTGAAAAACCACTTTTCGCACTTGTGTTAGTGTTGAAAATCCACTTTTCGCACTTGTGTTGGTGCAGGAAACCACTTTTGCACTTCTATTAGTGTGGAAAAACCACTTTTTGCACTTGTGTTAGTGTTGAAAAACCACTTTTCGCACTTGTGTTAGTGTTGAAAAACCACTTTTCACACTTGTGTTGGTGCAGAAAACCACTTTTGCACTTGTATTAGTGTGGAAAAAACACGTTTTGCACTTGTGATAGTGTTGAAAAACCACTTTCGCACTTGTGTTAGTGTTGAAAAACCACTTTTTGCACTTGTGTTGGTGCAGAAAACCACTTTTGCACTTGTATTAGTGTGGAAAAAACACGTTTTGCACTTGTGATAGTGTTGAAAAACCACTTTTCGCACTTGTGTTAGTGTTGAAAAACCACTTTTCGCACTTGTCTTAGTGTTGAAAAACCACATTTCGCACTTGTGTTGGTGCAGGAAACCACTTTTGCACTTGTATTAGTGTGGAAAAAACACTTTTCGCACTTGTGTTAGTGTTGAAAAACAACTTTTCGCACTTGTGTTAGTGTTGAAAAACCACTTTTCGCACTTGTGTTGGTGCAGGAAACCACTTTTGCACTTGTATTAGTGTGGAAAAACCACTTTTCGCACTTGTGTTAGTGTTGAAAAACCACTTTTCGCACTTGTGTTAGTGTTGAAAAACCACTTTTCGCACTTGTGTTGGTGCAGGAAACCACTTTTGCACTTGTATTAGTGTGGAAAAACCACTTTTCGCACTTGTGTTAGTGTTGAAAAACCACTTTTTGCACTTGTGTTAGTGTTGAAAAACCACTTTTCGCACTTGTGTTGGTGCAGGAAACCACTTTTGCACTTGTATTAGTGTGGAAAAAACACTTTTCGCCCTTGTGTTAGTGTTGAAAAACCACTTTTTGCACTTGTGTTGGTGCAGGAATCCACTTTTGCACTTGTATTAGTGTGGAAAAACCACTTTTCGCACTTGTGTTAGTGTTGAAAAACTACTTTTCGCACTTGTGTTAGTGTTGAAAAAACACTTTTCGCACTTGTGTTAGTGTTGAAAAACCACTTTTCGCACTTGTGTTGGTGCAGGAAACCACTTTTGCACTTGTATTAGTGTGGAAAAAACACTTTTCGCACTTGTTAACACACTTGTGTTGAAAAACCACTTTTCGCACTTGTGTTAGTGTTGAAAAACCACTTTTCGCACTTGTGTTAGTGTTGAAAAACCACTTTTCGCACTTGTGTTGGTGCAGGAAACCAGTTTTGCACTTGTATTAGTGTGGAAAAAACACTTTTCGCACTTGTGTTAGTGTTGAAAAACCACTTTTCGCACTTGTGTTAGTGTTGAAAAACCACTTTTGCACTTGTATTAGTGTGGAAAAAACACGTTTTGCACTTGTGATAGTGTTGAAAAACCACTTTTCGCACTTGTGATAGTGTTGAAAAACCACTTTTCCCACTTGTGTTGGTGCAGGAAACCACTTTTGCACTTGTATTAGTGTGGAAAAACACTTTTCGCACTTGTGTTAGTGTTGAAAAACAACTTTTCGCACTTGTGTTAGTGTTGAAAAACCACTTTTCGCACTTGTGTTGGTGCAGGAAACCACTTTTCGCACTTGTGTTGGTGCAGGAAACCACTTTTGCACTTGTATTAGTGTGGAAAAACCACTTTTCGCACTTGTGTTAGTGTTGAAAAACCACTTTTCGCACTTGTGTTGGTGCAGGAAACCACTTTTGCACTTGTATTAGTGTGGAAAAAAACACTTTTTGCACTTGTGATAGTGTTGAAAAACCACTTTTCGCACTTGTGTTAGTGTTGAAAAACCACTTTTCGGACTTGTGTTAGTGTTGAAAAACCACTTTTCGCACTTGTGTTAGTGTTGAAAAACCACTTTTCGCACTTGTGTTGGTGCAGGAAACCACTTTTGCACTTGCATTAGTGTGGAAAAACCACTTTTCGCACTTGTGTTAGTGTTGAAAAACCACTTTTCGCACTTGTGTTGGTGCGGGAAACCACTTTTGCACTTGTATTAGTGTGGAAAAAACACTTTTTGCACTTGTGATAGTGTTGAAAAACCACTTTTCGCACTTGTGTTAGTGTTGAAAAACTACTTTTCGCACTTGTGTTAGTGTTGAAATACCACTTTTCGCACTTGTGTTGGTGCAGGAAACCACTTTTGCACTTGTATTAGTGTGGAAAAAACACTTCTCGCACTTGTGTTAGTGTTGAAAAACCACTTTTCGCACTTGTGTTGGTGCAGGAAACCACTTTTGCACTTGTATTAGTGTGGAAAAACCACTTTTCGCACTTGTGTTAGTGTTGAAAAACTACTTTTCGCACTTGTGTTAGTGTTCAAAAACCACTTTTCGCACTTGTGTTAGTGTTGAAAAACCACTTTTCGCACTTGTGTTAGTGTTGAAAAACCACTTTTCGCACTTGTGTTGGTGCAGGAAACCACTTTTGCACTTGTATTAGTGTGGAAAAAAACACTTTTTGCACTTGTGATAGTGTTGAAAAACCACTTTTCGCACTTGTGTTGGTGCAGGAAACCACTTTTGCACTTGTATTAGTGTGGAAAAAACACTTCTCGCACTTGTGTTAGTGTTGAAAAACCACTTTTCGCACTTGTGTTAGTGTTGAAAAACCACTTTTCGCACTTGTGTTGGTGCAGGAAACCACTTTTGCACTTGTATTAGTGTGGAAAAACCACTTTTCGCACTTGTGTTAGTGTTGAAAAACCACTTTTCGCACTTGTGTTAGTGTTGAAAAACCACTTTTCGCACTTGTGTTAGTGTTGAAAAACCACTTTTCGCACTTGTGTTAGTGTTGAAAAACCACTTTTCGCACTTGTGTTGGTGCAGGAAACCACTTTTGCACTTGTATTAGTGTGGAAAAAACACTTTTTGCACTTGTGATAGTGTTGAAAAACCACTTTTCGCACTTGTGTTGGTGCAGGAAACCACTTTTGCACTTGCATTGGTGTGGAAAAAACACGTTTTGCACTTGTGATAGTGTTGAAAAACCACTTTTTGCACTTGTGTTGGTGCAGGAAACCACTTTTGCACTTGTATTAGTGTGGAAAAAACACTTTTTGCACTTGTGATAGTGTTGAAAAACCACTTTTCGCACTTGTGTTAGTGTTGAAAAAACACTTTTCGCACTTGTGTTGGTGCAGGAAACCACTTTTGCACTTGTATTAGTGTTGAAAAACCACTTTTCGCACTTGTGTTAGTGTTGAAAAGCCACTTTTCGCACTTGTGTTAGTGTTGAAAAACCACTTTTTGCACTTGTGTTAGTGTTGAAAAACCACTTTTCGCACTTGTGTTAGTGTTGAAAAACCACTTTTCGCACTTGTGTTGGTGCAGGAAACCACTTTTGGACTTGTATTAGTGTGGAAAAAACACTTTTTGCACTTGTGATAGTGTTGAAAAACCACTTTTCGCACTTGTGTTAGTGTTGAAAAACCACTTTTCGCACTTGTGTTAGTGTTGAAAAAACACTTTTCGCACTTGTGTTGGTGCAGGAAACCACTTTTGCACATGTATTAGTGTGGAAAAACCACTTTTCGCACTTACGTTAATAATAATAATAATTCATTTATTTTGTATAGCGCTTTTCCAGAAGCCCAAAGGCGCTTTGACAGAGTGGAAAACATAATGCATAACAATACATGAAAACAACAATTGCAAAAAGACAAGAATCAAGAAAACAAACAGCAGCGATATACGGCATATATATAAGACAAGAATCAAAAAGACAAGACAAGAATCAATAGGGAAATATTTAAAGCAAAAGGAGGGAGAAGGAGAAGAGATAGTCAGGGGTTAAATGCTGTGGGTTGAATGTTGAATGCAGCGTTGAACAGGTGGGTCTTTAGTGATGTTTTGAATGTGGTGAGTGAGGAGGAGTCTCTGATGGTGTGAGGTAGTGAGTTCCAGAGGGTGGGAGCAGCGATGGAGAAGGCCCTGTCCCCCCAGGATCTGAATTTGGTCCGGATGGAGGGGGTCAGGAGGTTGGTACCAGCAGAGCGGAGGTTGCGGGTGGGAGTGTGTCTGGAGAGGAGGTCAGCCAGGTAGGATGGGGCCAGGTTATGGAGGGCTTTGTATGTCAAGAGGAGGATTTTGTACTGGATTCTCTGGGGGATGGGGAGCCAGTGAAGCTTGTAAAGGACGGGGGTGATGTGGTCACGGGTCCGGGAATGAGTGAGTAGACGGGCAGCGGAGTTCTGAATGTATTGGAGTTTATTGGTGATTTTTGAGGGTGAACCATAGAGGAGGCTATTGCAGTAGTCCAGACGGGAGGTGATGAAGGCGTGGATGAGGGTTTCTGCAGCCGTGGAGGAGAGGGATGAGCGGAGACGGGCAATGTTTTTCAGGTGAAAGAAGGCTGACTTTGTGATCTGTTTAGTGTATTTGTCGAAGGAAAGGGTTTGGTCAAAGATGACGCCAAGATTCCGGATGTGAGGGGAGGTGGATACTGGGATACCGTCGATGTTGAGGGCAAAGTTATGGGTGGATTTTGTGAGCGTTTTTGGGCCAATGATGATTATTTCAGATTTATCACAGTTAAGCTTGAGGAAGTTGATTTGAAGCCAGGATTTTATTTCAGTGATGCAGTTTGTCAGGATAGAGTGGGTGTCGGTGGAGACGGACTTGGTGGAGATGAAAAGCTGGATGTCATCGGCGAAGCAGTGGAATTGGAGACCATGACGGCGGATTAAGTGACCGAGCGGGGACAGGTAAAGGATGAAGAGGAGGGGGCCAAGAACTGAACCTTGGGGGACACCTTGGGGGAGGGGAGCAGTGGGGGATTTGCAGTTATTGATGGAGATGAACTGGCATCTGTCAGAGAGGTATGATTTAATCCAAGAGAGGGCAGTGCCGGTGACGTTAAAGGTGGATTCAAGTCGGGTGAGGAGGATAGTGTGATCGATGGTGTCAAAGGCAGCGCTGAGGTCGAGGAGGACGAGAATGTTGAGGTTGCCAGCGTCAGAGGAGAGGAGAAGGTCGTTGGTGATTTTGAGGAGAGCAGTTTCAGTACTGTGGTTGGAGCGGAATCCGGATTGGAATGTTTCATACAAGTTATTGGCAGAGAGATGATGTTTGAGTTGAGTGGCTACAGCGCGTTCCAAAACTTTTGACAGAAAGGGTAGGTTGGAGATGGGTCTGAAGTTGTTTAGGGTGTCAGGGTTTAGACCAGGTTTTTTTAGAATGGGGGTAACAGCAGCAATTTTGAGGGAAGGTGGGACGATGCCTGTAGACAGGGAGGAGTTTATTGTTGCAATGATAAGTGGAGAGAGAGCAGGGAGGGAGGCTTTGACAAAGCTGGAGGGGATGGGGTCAAGAGTGCAGGTGGCAGTTTTCATTCCTATGAGGAGTTCAGAGAGGTCAGTAGGAGAGATTGGGGAGAACCGAGACAGGGGATGGCAGGACAAGGGGGGGCAGGTGGTTGGAGGGGGAGCGGGTGCGGCGGTGGTCAAGCTGTTGTAGATGTTGTCAATTTTGCGTTGGAAGAAAGAGAGGAAGGAGATGCAGTTGTCTACTGTGAATGACTGGGTGGTGGTGTTCAGGGGGCGGAGGAGTTTGTTTATTGTCGAGAAGAGTGCTTTTGGGTTTCCGGAGCCAGAGTGGATAATTTGAGAGTAGTAGGCAGAGCGGGCGCAGGAGAGGGCATCTTTGTAGTGTTGTATGTGGTCCTTGTAGGCTTGGGAGTGAACTGTGAGACCCGTTTTATTGCGGAGTCTTTCAAGTTGGCGAGCATGAGTTTTCATCAGGTGGAGTTCAGGGGTAAACCAGGGAGCAGAATGGGTGAAAGAAACTGTTTTGGTTTTTACAGGCGCAAGCTGGTCAAGGCAGGAGGAGAGAGTGTGGTTGTAGTAGTCAGTGAGGTCGGAAGGGGTGTGGAGGTCAATGAAGGGAGAAGTGGACATTTTTTCAGAGAGGGTGGATGAGAATGAGGTAGGTGAAAGAGCGTTTAGCTTACGGAAGTTGATTGTGCGATAATGCCTTGGTGTTGGGGCGGGGATGTTGATGGTCAGAGTGATGGCTAAGTGGTCAGAGAGGGTGAGGTCGGAGCCATAGAGATGGTGCAAATTTAATCCAGTGGAGCAGACAAGGTCCAAAATGTGACCACGGATATGGGTAGGAAAGTCGACATGTTGAGTGAGGTTAAAGCAGGTGAGTAAATCAGTGAAGTCAGTGGTTATTGTGGAGTCAGTGGAGTCCATGTGGATATTGAAATCACCAAGGAGGAGGATTGAGGGGGAGAGGGAACATAGCTGGGTCAGAAAGTAGGAGAAGTCAGACAGGAATGATGGGTGTGGTTTGGGAGGGCGGTAGACGACAGCCATGACTGACTGCGTGTGACCAGAGAGTTTTAAAGCCAGGTGTTCAAATGATGGAGCAGATGAGATGGAGATGAGGTTGGTCTTGATGTCTTGACGGTGGATAACGGCAATTCCACCACCTCGGCCCTCCGAGCGTGGTTTATTGACGTAGGAATATCCATTGGGTGTGGTGAGGTTGAGTGTGTAGTAGTCCAGAGGTTGTTGCCAGGTTTCGGTGAGACAGAGAAAGTCCAGTTTGTTATCCAGGATGTATTCGTTCAGGATGAGGCATTTATTGTTGAGGGACCGGGTGTTGAACAGGGTGAGCTTGATGTTGTTTTGAACAGCAGGGATGAATTCAGGTGATTTAGCCAGGGTTCGTAGGCAAGAGGTGCGATCGTGTGGGTTGCTGTGACCAGGTGCGCTGGGACGAAGAGTGAGAGTGCGCTGAGCCGACCAGAGGACGGGGATGGAGTGACCTGATTGCAAATAAACAAACTTGCGACCGGAGCCACGGTGAATGTACCTGGGTCGTCGGAGGAGTCCATTTGATTTGATGGCAGAGATGCATGATGGGGTGGAGCGGGTATTGAGCAGAAGAAGCCTTGCGGCGGAGTACTTCAGAGCCATGCCAGGCAGGAGCGAAGGGACGAGTACGAGGCCAAGGTCGAGGAGGCAAAGCGGCAAACGCAGCGGCAAACGCAGCGGCAAACGACTGCAGCCGCTAATCAAGACCACAGCGGCAAACAAGGCCACAAGGCCACCGGCAAACAAGGCCACGGCCACAAACAACGGGAGCGGGCCTTTCGATTCCGTATTCCGTACCATCAAAAGCAGATTCCGTTATCCAGCCGGAGAACACGCGGCACGTGCGGGTGTGAAAAGGCAGGACACGTTAGTGTTGAAAAACCACTTTTCGCACTTGTGTTGGTGTTGAAAAACCACTTTTCGCACTTGTGTTAGTGTTGAAAAACCACTTTTCGCACTTGTGTTAGTGTTGAAAATCCACTTTTCGCACTTGTGTTGGTGCAGGAAACCACTTTTGCACTTCTATTAGTGTGGAAAAACCACTTTTTGCACTTGTGTTAGTGTTGAAAAACAACTTTTCGCACTTGTGTTAGTGTTGAAAAACCACTTTTCGCACTTGTGTTGGTGCAGGAAACCACTTTTGCACTTGTATTAGTGTGGAAAAACCACTTTTCGCACTTGTGTTAGTGTTGAAAAACCACTTTTCGCACTTGTGTTAGTGTTGAAAAACCACTTTTCGCACTTGTGTTGGTGCAGGAAACCACTTTTGCACTTGTATTAGTGTGGAAAAACCACTTTTTGCACTTGTGTTAGTGTTGAAAAACCACTTTTCGCACTTGTGTTAGTGTTGAAAAACCACTTTTCGCACTTGTGTTGGTGCAGGAAACCACTTTTGCACTTGTATTAGTGTGGAAAAAACACTTTTCGCCCTTGTGTTAGTGTTGAAAAACAACTTTTTGCACTTGTGTTGGTGCAGGAATCCACTTTTGCACTTGTATTAGTGTGGAAAAACCACTTTTCGCACTTGTGTTAGTGTTGAAAAACTACTTTTCGCACTTGTGTTAGTGTTGAAAAAACACTTTTCGCACTTGTGTTAGTGTTGAAAAACCACTTTTCGCACTTGTGTTGGTGCAGGAAACCACTTTTGCACTTGTATTAGTGTGGAAAAAACACTTTTCGCACTTGTTAACACACTTGTGTTGAAAAACCACTTTTCGCACTTGTGTTAGTGTTGAAAAACCACTTTTCGCACTTGTGTTAGTGTTGAAAAACCACTTTTCGCACTTGTGTTGGTGCAGGAAACCAGTTTTGCACTTGTATTAGTGTGGAAAAAACACTTTTCGCACTTGTGTTAGTGTTGAAAAACCACTTTTCGCACTTGTGTTAGTGTTGAAAAACCACTTTTGCACTTGTATTAGTGTGGAAAAAACACGTTTTGCACTTGTGATAGTGTTGAAAAACCACTTTTCGCACTTGTGATAGTGTTGAAAAACCACTTTTCCCACTTGTGTTGGTGCAGGAAACCACTTTTGCACTTGTATTAGTGTGGAAAAACACTTTTCGCACTTGTGTTAGTGTTGAAAAACAACTTTTCGCACTTGTGTTAGTGTTGAAAAACCACTTTTCGCACTTGTGTTGGTGCAGGAAACCACTTTTCGCACTTGTGTTGGCGCAGGAAACCACTTTTGCACTTGTATTAGTGTGGAAAAACCACTTTTCGCACTTGTGTTAGTGTTGAAAAACCACTTTTCGCACTTGTGTTGGTGCAGGAAACCACTTTTGCACTTGTATTAGTGTGGAAAAAAACACTTTTTGCACTTGTGATAGTGTTGAAAAACCACTTTTCGCACTTGTGTTAGTGTTGAAAAACCACTTTTCGGACTTGTGTTAGTGTTGAAAAACCACTTTTCGCACTTGTGTTAGTGTTGAAAAACCACTTTTCGCACTTGTGTTGGTGCAGGAAACCACTTTTGCACTTGCATTAGTGTGGAAAAACCACTTTTCGCACTTGTGTTAGTGTTGAAAAACCACTTTTCGCACTTGTGTTGGTGCAGGAAACCACTTTTGCACTTGTATTAGTGTGGAAAAAACACTTTTTGCACTTGTGATAGTGTTGAAAAACCACTTTTCGCACTTGTGTTAGTGTTGAAAAACTACTTTTCGCACTTGTGTTAGTGTTGAAATACCACTTTTCGCACTTGTGTTGGTGCAGGAAACCACTTTTGCACTTGTATTAGTGTGGAAAAAACACTTCTCGCACTTGTGTTAGTGTTGAAAAACCACTTTTCGCACTTGTGTTGGTGCAGGAAACCACTTTTGCACTTGTATTAGTGTGGAAAACCACTTTTCGCACTTGTGTTAGTGTTGAAAAACTACTTTTCGCACTTGTGTTAGTGTTCAAAAACCACTTTTCGCACTTGTGTTAGTGTTGAAAAACCACTTTTCGCACTTGTGTTAGTGTTGAAAAACCACTTTTCGCACTTGTGTTGGTGCAGGAAACCACTTTTGCACTTGTATTAGTGTGGAAAAAAACACTTTTTGCACTTGTGATAGTGTTGAAAAACCACTTTTCGCACTTGTGTTGGTGCAGGAAACCACTTTTGCACTTGTATTAGTGTGGAAAAAACACTTCTCGCACTTGTGTTAGTGTTGAAAAACCACTTTTCGCACTTGTGTTAGTGTTGAAAAACCACTTTTCGCACTTGTGTTGGTGCAGGAAACCACTTTTGCACTTGTATTAGTGTGGAAAAACCACTTTTCGCACTTGTGTTAGTGTTGAAAAACCACTTTTCGCACTTGTGTTAGTGTTGAAAAACCACTTTTCGCACTTGTGTTAGTGTTGAAAAACCACTTTTCGCACTTGTGTTAGTGTTGAAAAACCACTTTTCGCACTTGTGTTGGTGCAGGAAACCACTTTTGCACTTGTATTAGTGTGGAAAAAACACGTTTTGCACTTGTGTTAGTGTTGAAAAACCACTTTTCGCACTTGTGTTAGTGTTGAAAAACCACTTTTCGCACTTGTGTTAGTGTTGAAAAACCACTTTTCGCACTTGTGTTAGTGTTGAAAAACCACTTTTCGCACTTGTGTTGGTGCAGGAAACCACTTTTGCACTTGTATTAGTGTGGAAAAAACACGTTTTGCACTTGTGATAGTGTTGAAAAACCACTTTTTGCACTTGTGTTGGTGCAGGAAACCACTTTTGCACTTGTATTAGTGTGGAAAAAACACTTTTTGCACTTGTGATAGTGTTGAAAAACCACTTTTCGCACTTGTGTTAGTGTTGAAAAAACACTTTTCGCACTTGTGTTGGTGCAGGAAACCACTTTTGCACTTGTATTAGTGTTGAAAAACCACTTTTCGCACTTGTGTTAGTGTTGAAAAGCCACTTTTCGCACTTGTGTTAGTGTTGAAAAACCACTTTTTGCACTTGTGTTAGTGTTGAAAAACCACTTTTCGCACTTGTGTTAGTGTTGAAAAACCACTTTTCGCACTTGTGTTGGTGCAGGAAACCACTTTTGGACTTGTATTAGTGTGGAAAAAACACTTTTTGCACTTGTGATAGTGTTGAAAAACCACTTTTCGCACTTGTGTTAGTGTTGAAAAACCACTTTTCGCACTTGTGTTAGTGTTGAAAAAACACTTTTCGCACTTGTGTTGGTGCAGGAAACCACTTTTGCACATGTATTAGTGTGGAAAAACCACTTTTCGCACTTACGTTAGTGTTGAAAAACCACTTTTCGCACTTGTGTTGGTGTTGAAAAACCACTTTTCGCACTTGTGTTAGTGTTGAAAAACCACTTTTTGCACTTGTGTTAGTGTTGAAAATCCACTTTTCGCACTTGTGTTGGTGCAGGAAACCACTTTTGCACTTCTATTAGTGTGGAAAAACCACTTTTTGCACTTGTGTTAGTGTTGAAAAACCACTTTTCGCACTTGTGTTAGTGTTGAAAAACCACTTTTCACACTTGTGTTGGTGCAGAAAACCACTTTTGCACTTGTATTAGAGTGGAAAAAACACGTTTTGCACTTGTGATAGTGTTGAAAAACCACTTTCGCACTTGTGTTAGTGTTGAAAAACCACTTTTTGCACTTGTGTTGGTGCAGAAAACCACTTTTGCACTTGTATTAGTGTGGAAAAAACACGTTTTGCACTTGCGATAGTGTTGAAAAACCACTTTTCGCACTTGTGTTAGTGTTGAAAAACCACTTTTTGCACTTGTGTTAGTGTTGAAAAACCACTTTTCGCACTTGTGTTGGTGCAGGAAACCACTTTTGCACTTGTATTAGTGTGGAAAAACCACTTTTCGCACTTGTGTTAGTGTTGAAAAACCACTTTTTGCACTTGTGTTGGTGCAGGAAACCACTTTTGCACTTGTATTAGTGTGGAAAAAACACTTTTTGCACTTGTGATAGTGTTGAAAAACCACTTTTCGCACTTGTGTTAGTGTTGAAAAACCACTTTTCGGACTTGTGTTAGTGTTGAAAAACCACTTTTCGCACTTGTGTTAGTGTTGAAAAACCACTTTTCGCACTTGTGTTGGTGCAGGAAACCACTTTTGCACTTGTATTAGTGTGGAAAAACCACTTTTCGCACTTGTGTTAGTGTTGAAAAACCACTTTTCGCACTTGTGTTGGTGCAGGAAACCACTTTTGCACTTGTATTAGTGTGGAAAAAACACTTTTTGCACTTGTGATAGTGTTGAAAAACCACTTTTCGCACTTGTGCCAGTGTTGAAAAACTACTTTTCGCACTTGTGTTAGTGTTGAAATACCACTTTTCGCACTTGTGTTGGTGCAGGAAACCACTTTTGCACTTGTATTAGTGTGGAAAAAACACTTCTCGCACTTGTGTTAGTGTTGAAAAACCACTTTTCGCACTTGTGTTGGTGCAGGAAACCACTTTTGCACTTGTATTAGTGTGGAAAAACCACTTTTCGCACTTGTGTTAGTGTTGAAAAACTACTTTTCGCACTTGTGTTAGTGTTCAAAAACCACTTTTCGCACTTGTGTTAGTGTTGAAAAACCACTTTTCGCACTTGTGTTAGTGTTGAAAAACCACTTTTCGCACTTGTGTTGGTGCAGGAAACCACTTTTGCACTTGTATTAGTGTGGAAAAAAACACTTTTTGCACTTGTGATAGTGTTGAAAAACCACTTTTCGCACTTGTGTTGGTGCAGGAAACCACTTTTGCACTTGTATTAGTGTGGAAAAAACACTTCTCGCACTTGTGTTAGTGTTGAAAAACCACTTTTCGCACTTGTGTTAGTGTTGAAAAACCACTTTTCGCACTTGTGTTGGTGCAGGAAACCACTTTTGCACTTGTATTAGTGTGGAAAAAACACTTTTTGCACTTGTGATAGTGTTGAAAAACCACTTTTCGCACTTGTGTTGGTGCAGGAAACCACTTTTGCACTTGCATTGGTGTGGAAAAAACACGTTTTGCACTTGTGATAGTGTTCAAAAACCACTTTTTGCACTTGTGTTGGTGCAGGAAACCACTTTTGCACTTGTATTAGTGTGGAAAAAACACTTTTTGCACTTGTGATAGTGTTGAAAAACGACTTTTCGCACTTGTGTTAGTGTTGAAAAAACACTTTTCGCACTTGTGTTGGTGCAGGAAACCACTTTTGCACTTGTATTAGTGTTGAAAAACCACTTTTCGCACTTGTGTTAGTGTTGAAAAGCCACTTTTCGCACTTGTGTTAGTGTTGAAAAACCACTTTTTGCACTTGTGTTAGTGTTGAAAAACCACTTTTCGCACTTGTGTTAGTGTTGAAAAACCACTTTTCGCACTTGTGTTGGTGCAGGAAACCACTTTTGGACTTGTATTAGTGTGGAAAAAACACTTTTCGCACTTGTGTTAGTGTTGAAAAAACACTTTTCGCACTTGTGTTGGTGCAGGAAACCACTTTTGCACTTGTATTAGTGTTGAAAAACCACTTTTCGCACTTGTGTTAGTGTTGAAAAGCCACTTTTCGCACTTGTGTTAGTGTTGAAAAACCACTTTTTGCACTTGTGTTAGTGTTGAAAAACCACTTTTCGCACTTGTGTTAGTGTTGAAAAACCACTTTTCGCACTTGTGTTGGTGCAGGAAACCACTTTTGGACTTGTATTAGTGTGGAAAAAACACTTTTTGCACTTGTGATAGTGTTGAAAAACCACTTTTCGCACTTGTGTTAGTGTTGAAAAACCACTTTTCGCACTTGTGTTAGTGTTGAAAAAACACTTTTCGCACTTGTGTTGGTGCAGGAAACCACTTTTGCACATGTATTAGTGTGGAAAAACCACTTTTCGCACTTACGTTAGTGTTGAAAAACCACTTTTCGCACTTGTGTTAGTGTTGAAAAACCACTTTTCGCACTTGTGTTAGTGTTGAAAAACCACTTTTCGCACTTGTGTTAGTGTTGAAAATCCACTTTTCGCACTTGTGTTGGTGCAGGAAACCACTTTTGCACTTCTATTAGTGTGGAAAAACCACTTTTTGCACTTGTGTTAGTGTTGAAAAACCACTTTTCGCACTTGTGTTAGTGTTGAAAAACCACTTTTCACACTTGTGTTGGTGCAGAAAACCACTTTTGCACTTGTATTAGTGTGGAAAAAACACGTTTTGCACTTGTGATAGTGTTGAAAAACCACTTTCGCACTTGTGTTAGTGTTGAAAAACCACTTTTTGCACTTGTGTTGGTGCAGAAAACCACTTTTGCACTTGTATTAGTGTGGAAAAACCACTTTTCGCACTTGTGTTAGTGTTGAAAAACCACTTTTCGCACTTGTGTTAGTGTTGAAAAACCACTTTTCGCACTTGTGTTGGTGCAGGAAACCACTTTTGCACTTGTATTAGTGTGGAAAAACCACTTTTCGCACTTGTGTTAGTGTTGAAAAACCACTTTTCGCACTTGTGTTCGTGTTGAAAAACCACTTTTCGCACTTGTGTTGGTGCAGGAAACCACTTTTGCACTTGTATTAGTGTGGAAAAAACACTTTTCGCCCTTGTGTTAGTGTTGAAAAACCACTTTTTGCACTTGTGTTGGTGCAGGAATCCACTTTTGCACTTGTATTAGTGTGGAAAAACCACTTTTCGCACTTGTGTTAGTGTTGAAAAACTACTTTTCGCACTTGTGTTAGTGTTGAAAAAACACTTTTCGCACTGTGTTAGTGTTGAAAAACCACTTTTCGCACTTGTGTTGGTGCAGGAAACCACTTTTGCACTTGTATTAGTGTGGAAAAAACACTTTTCGCACTTGTTAACACACTTGTGTTGAAAAACCACTTTTCGCACTTGTGTTAGTGTTGAAAAACCACTTTTCGCACTTGTGTTAGTGTTGAAAAACCACTTTTCGCACTTGTGTTAGTGTTGAAAAACCACTTTTCGCACTTGTGTTGGTGCAGGAAACCACTTTTGCACTTGTATTAGTGTGGAAAAAACACTTTTTGCACTTGTGATAGTGTTGAAAAACCACTTTTCGCACTTGTGTTGGTGCAGGAAACCACTTTTGCACTTGCATTGGTGTGGAAAAAACACGTTTTGCACTTGTGATAGTGTTCAAAAACCACTTTTTGCACTTGTGTTGGTGCAGGAAACCACTTTTGCACTTGTATTAGTGTGGAAAAAACACTTTTTGCACTTGTGATAGTGTTGAAAAACGACTTTTCGCACTTGTGTTAGTGTTGAAAAAACACTTTTCGCACTTGTGTTGGTGCAGGAAACCACTTTTGCACTTGTATTAGTGTTGAAAAACCACTTTTCGCACTTGTGTTAGTGTTGAAAAGCCACTTTTCGCACTTGTGTTAGTGTTGAAAAACCACTTTTTGCACTTGTGTTAGTGTTGAAAAACCACTTTTCGCACTTGTGTTAGTGTTGAAAAACCACTTTTCGCACTTGTGTTGGTGCAGGAAACCACTTTTGGACTTGTATTAGTGTGGAAAAAACACTTTTCGCACTTGTGTTAGTGTTGAAAAAACACTTTTCGCACTTGTGTTGGTGCAGGAAACCACTTTTGCACTTGTATTAGTGTTGAAAAACCACTTTTCGCACTTGTGTTAATGTTGAAAAGCCACTTTTCGCACTTGTGTTAGTGTTGAAAAACCACTTTTTGCACTTGTGTTAGTGTTGAAAAACCACTTTTCGCACTTGTGTTAGTGTTGAAAAACCACTTTTCGCACTTGTGTTGGTGCAGGAAACCACTTTTGGACTTGTATTAGTGTGGAAAAAACACTTTTTGCACTTGTGATAGTGTTGAAAAACCACTTTTCGCACTTGTGTTAGTGTTGAAAAACCACTTTTCGCACTTGTGTTAGTGTTGAAAAAACACTTTTCGCACTTGTGTTGGTGCAGGAAACCACTTTTGCACATGTATTAGTGTGGAAAAACCACTTTTCGCACTTACGTTAGTGTTGAAAAACCACTTTTCGCACTTGTGTTAGTGTTGAAAAACCACTTTTCGCACTTGTGTTAGTGTTGAAAAACCACTTTTCGCACTTGTGTTAGTGTTGAAAATCCACTTTTCGCACTTGTGTTGGTGCAGGAAACCACTTTTGCACTTCTATTAGTGTGGAAAAACCACTTTTTGCACTTGTGTTAGTGTTGAAAAACCACTTTTCGCACTTGTGTTAGTGTTGAAAAACCACTTTTCACACTTGTGTTGGTGCAGAAAACCACTTTTGCACTTGTATTAGTGTGGAAAAAACACGTTTTGCACTTGTGATAGTGTTGAAAAACCACTTTCGCACTTGTGTTAGTGTTGAAAAACCACTTTTTGCACTTGTGTTGGTGCAGAAAACCACTTTTGCACTTGTATTAGTGTGGAAAAAACACGTTTTGCACTTGTGATAGTGTTGAAAAACCACTTTTCGCACTTGTGTTAGTGTTGAAAAACCACTTTTCGCACTTGTCTTAGTGTTGAAAAACCACATTTCGCACTTGTGTTGGTGCAGAAAACCACTTTTGCACTTGTATTAGTGTGGAAAAAACACGTTTTGCACTTGTGATAGTGTTGAAAAACCACTTTTCGCACTTGTGTTAGTGTTGAAAAACCACTTTTCGCACTTGTGTTAGTGTTGAAAAACCACTTTTCGCACTTGTGTTGGTGCAGGAAACCACTTTTGCACTTGTATTAGTGTGGAAAAACCACTTTTCGCACTTGTGTTAGTGTTGAAAAACCACTTTTCGCACTTGTGTTAGTGTTGAAAAACCACTTTTCGCACTTGTGTTGGTGCAGGAAACCACTTTTGCACTTGTATTAGTGTGGAAAAAACACTTTTCGCCCTTGTGTTAGTGTTGAAAAACCACTTTTTGCACTTGTGTTGGTGCAGGAATCCACTTTTGCACTTGTATTAGTGTGGAAAAACCACTTTTCGCACTTGTGTTAGTGTTGAAAAACTACTTTTCGCACTTGTGTTAGTGTTGAAAAAACACTTTTCGCACTTGTGTTAGTGTTGAAAAACCACTTTTCGCACTTGTGTTGGTGCAGGAAACCACTTTTGCACTTGTATTAGTGTGGAAAAAACACTTTTCGCACTTGTTAACACACTTGTGTTGAAAAACCACTTTTCGCACTTGTGTTAGTGTTGAAAAACCACTTTTCGCACTTGTGTTAGTGTTGAAAAACCACTTTTCGCACTTGTGTTAGTGTTGAAAAACCACTTTTCGCACTTGTGTTGGTGCAGGAAACCACTTTTGCACTTGTATTAGTGTGGAAAAAAACACTTTTTGCACTTGTGATAGTGTTGAAAAACCACTTTTCGCACTTGTGTTGGTGCTGAAAAGCCACTTTTCGCACTTGTGTTAGTGTGGAAAAAACACTTTTTGCACTTGTGATAGTGTTGAAAAACCACTTTTCGCACTTGTGTTGGTGCAGGAAACCACTTTTGCACTTGTATTAGTGTGGAAAAAACACTTCTCGCACTTGTGTTAGTGTTGAAAAACCACTTTTCGCACTTGTGTTAGTGTTGAAAAACCACTTTTCGCACTTGTGTTGGTGCAGGAAACCACTTTTGCACTTGTATTAGTGTGGAAAAAACACTTTTTGCACTTGTGATAGTGTTGAAAAACCACTTTTCGCACTTGTGTTGGTGCAGGAAACCACTTTTGCACTTGCATTGGTGTGGAAAAAACACGTTTTGCACTTGTGATAGTGTTCAAAAACCACTTTTTGCACTTGTGTTGGTGCAGGAAACCACTTTTGCACTTGTATTAGTGTGGAAAAAACACTTTTTGCACTTGTGATAGTGTTGAAAAACGACTTTTCGCACTTGTGTTAGTGTTGAAAAAACACTTTTCGCACTTGTGTTGGTGCAGGAAACCACTTTTGCACTTGTATTAGTGTTGAAAAACCACTTTTCGCACTTGTGTTAGTGTTGAAAAGCCACTTTTCGCACTTGTGTTAGTGTTGAAAAACCACTTTTTGCACTTGTGTTAGTGTTGAAAAACCACTTTTCGCACTTGTGTTAGTGTTGAAAAACCACTTTTCGCACTTGTGTTGGTGCAGGAAACCACTTTTGGACTTGTATTAGTGTGGAAAAAACACTTTTCGCACTTGTGTTAGTGTTGAAAAAACACTTTTCGCACTTGTGTTGGTGCAGGAAACCACTTTTGCACTTGTATTAGTGTTGAAAAACCACTTTTCGCACTTGTGTTAGTGTTGAAAAGCCACTTTTCGCACTTGTGTTAGTGTTGAAAAACCACTTTTTGCACTTGTGTTAGTGTTGAAAAACCACTTTTCGCACTTGTGTTAGTGTTGAAAAACCACTTTTCGCACTTGTGTTGGTGCAGGAAACCACTTTTGGACTTGTATTAGTGTGGAAAAAACACTTTTTGCACTTGTGATAGTGTTGAAAAACCACTTTTCGCACTTGTGTTAGTGTTGAAAAACCACTTTTCGCACTTGTGTTAGTGTTGAAAAAACACTTTTCGCACTTGTGTTGGTGCAGGAAACCACTTTTGCACATGTATTAGTGTGGAAAAACCACTTTTCGCACTTACGTTAGTGTTGAAAAACCACTTTTCGCACTTGTGTTAGTGTTGAAAAACCACTTTTCGCACTTGTGTTAGTGTTGAAAAACCACTTTTCGCACTTGTGTTAGTGTTGAAAATCCACTTTTCGCACTTGTGTTGGTGCAGGAAACCACTTTTGCACTTCTATTAGTGTGGAAAAACCACTTTTTGCACTTGTGTTAGTGTTGAAAAACCACTTTTCGCACTTGTGTTAGTGTTGAAAAACCACTTTTCACACTTGTGTTGGTGCAGAAAACCACTTTTGCACTTGTATTAGTGTGGAAAAAACACGTTTTGCACTTGTGATAGTGTTGAAAAACCACTTTCGCACTTGTGTTAGTGTTGAAAAACCACTTTTTGCACTTGTGTTGGTGCAGAAAACCACTTTTGCACTTGTATTAGTGTGGAAAAAACACGTTTTGCACTTGTGATAGTGTTGAAAAACCACTTTTCGCACTTGTGTTAGTGTTGAAAAACCACTTTTCGCACTTGTCTTAGTGTTGAAAAACCACATTTCGCACTTGTGTTGGTGCAGGAAACCACTTTTGCACTTGTATTAGTGTGGAAAAAACACTTTTCGCACTTGTGTTAGTGTTGAAAAACAACTTTTCGCACTTGTGTTAGTGTTGAAAAACCACTTTTCGCACTTGTGTTGGTGCAGGAAACCACTTTTGCACTTGTATTAGTGTGGAAAAACCACTTTTCGCACTTGTGTTAGTGTTGAAAAACCACTTTTCGCACTTGTGTTAGTGTTGAAAAACCACTTTTCGCACTTGTGTTGGTGCAGGAAACCACTTTTGCACTTGTATTAGTGTGGAAAAACCACTTTTCGCACTTGTGTTAGTGTTGAAAAACCACTTTTCGCACTTGTGTTAGTGTTGAAAAACCACTTTTCGCACTTGTGTTGGTGCAGGAAACCACTTTTGCACTTGTATTAGTGTGGAAAAAACACTTTTCGCCCTTGTGTTAGTGTTGAAAAACCACTTTTTGCACTTGTGTTGGTGCAGGAATCCACTTTTGCACTTGTATTAGTGTGGAAAAACCACTTTTCGCACTTGTGTTAGTGTTGAAAAACTACTTTTCGCACTTGTGTTAGTGTTGAAAAAACACTTTTCGCACTTGTGTTAGTGTTGAAAAACCACTTTTCGCACTTGTGTTGGTGCAGGAAACCACTTTTGCACTTGTATTAGTGTGGAAAAAACACTTTTCGCACTTGTTAACACACTTGTGTTGAAAAACCACTTTTCGCACTTGTGTTAGTGTTGAAAAACCACTTTTCGCACTTGTGTTAGTGTTGAAAAACCACTTTTCGCACTTGTGTTAGTGTTGAAAAACCACTTTTCGCACTTGTGTTGGTGCAGGAAACCACTTTTGCACTTGTATTAGTGTGGAAAAAAACACTTTTTGCACTTGTGATAGTGTTGAAAAACCACTTTTCGCACTTGTTTTGGTGCAGGAAACCACTTTTGCACTTGTATTAGTGTGGAAAAAACACTTCTCGCACTTGTGTTAGTGTTGAAAAACCACTTTTCGCACTTGTGTTAGTGTTGAAAAACCACTTTTCGCACTTGTGTTGGTGCAGGAAACCACTTTTGCACTTGTATTAGTGTGGAAAAAACACTTTTTGCACTTGTGATAGTGTTGAAAAACCACTTTTCGCACTTGTGTTGGTGCAGGAAACCACTTTTGCACTTGCATTGGTGTGGAAAAAACACGTTTTGCACTTGTGATAGTGTTCAAAAACCACTTTTTGCACTTGTGTTGGTGCAGGAAACCACTTTTGCACTTGTATTAGTGTGGAAAAAACACTTTTTGCACTTGTGATAGTGTTGAAAAACGACTTTTCGCACTTGTGTTAGTGTTGAAAAAACACTTTTCGCACTTGTGTTGGTGCAGGAAACCACTTTTGCACTTGTATTAGTGTTGAAAAACCACTTTTCGCACTTGTGTTAGTGTTGAAAAGCCACTTTTCGCACTTGTGTTAGTGTTGAAAAACCACTTTTTGCACTTGTGTTAGTGTTGAAAAACCACTTTTCGCACTTGTGTTAGTGTTGAAAAACCACTTTTCGCACTTGTGTTGGTGCAGGAAACCACTTTTGGACTTGTATTAGTGTGGAAAAAACACTTTTCGCACTTGTGTTAGTGTTGAAAAAACACTTTTCGCACTTGTGTTGGTGCAGGAAACCACTTTTGCACTTGTATTAGTGTTGAAAAACCACTTTTCGCACTTGTGTTAGTGTTGAAAAGCCACTTTTCGCACTTGTGTTAGTGTTGAAAAACCACTTTTTGCACTTGTGTTAGTGTTGAAAAACCACTTTTCGCACTTGTGTTAGTGTTGAAAAACCACTTTTCGCACTTGTGTTGGTGCAGGAAACCACTTTTGGACTTGTATTAGTGTGGAAAAAACACTTTTTGCACTTGTGATAGTGTTGAAAAACCACTTTTCGCACTTGTGTTAGTGTTGAAAAACCACTTTTCGCACTTGTGTTAGTGTTGAAAAAACACTTTTCGCACTTGTGTTGGTGCAGGAAACCACTTTTGCACATGTATTAGTGTGGAAAAACCACTTTTCGCACTTACGTTAGTGTTGAAAAACCACTTTTCGCACTTGTGTTGGTGCAGGAAACCACTTTTGCACTTGTATTAGTGTGGAAAAAACACTTTTCGCCCTTGTGTTAGTGTTGAAAAACCACTTTTTGCACTTGTGTTGGTGCAGGAATCCACTTTTGCACTTGTATTAGTGTGGAAAAACCACTTTTCGCACTTGTGTTAGTGTTGAAAAACTACTTTTCGCACTTGTGTTAGTGTTGAAAAAACACTTTTCGCACTTGTGTTAGTGTTGAAAAACCACTTTTCGCACTTGTGTTGGTGCAGGAAACCACTTTTGCACTTGTATTAGTGTGGAAAAAACACTTTTCGCACTTGTTAACACACTTGTGTTGAAAAACCACTTTTCGCACTTGTGTTAGTGTTGAAAAACCACTTTTCGCACTTGTGTTAGTGTTGAAAAACCACTTTTCGCACTTGTGTTGGTGCAGGAAACCAGTTTTGCACTTGTATTAGTGTGGAAAAAACACTTTTCGCACTTGTGTTAGTGTTGAAAAACCACTTTTCGCACTTGTGTTAGTGTTGAAAAACCACTTTTGCACTTGTATTAGTGTGGAAAAAACACGTTTTGCACTTGTGATAGTGTTGAAAAACCACTTTTCGCACTTGTGATAGTGTTGAAAAACCACTTTTCCCACTTGTGTTGGTGCAGGAAACCACTTTTGCACTTGTATTAGTGTGGAAAAACACTTTTCGCACTTGTGTTAGTGTTGAAAAACAACTTTTCGCACTTGTGTTAGTGTTGAAAAACCACTTTTCGCACTTGTGTTGGTGCAGGAAACCACTTTTCGCACTTGTGTTGGTGCAGGAAACCACTTTTGCACTTGTATTAGTGTGGAAAAACCACTTTTCGCACTTGTGTTAGTGTTGAAAAACCACTTTTCGCACTTGTGTTGGTGCAGGAAACCACTTTTGCACTTGTATTAGTGTGGAAAAAAACACTTTTTGCACTTGTGATAGTGTTGAAAAACCACTTTTCGCACTTGTGTTAGTGTTGAAAAACCACTTTTCGGACTTGTGTTAGTGTTGAAAAACCACTTTTCGCACTTGTGTTAGTGTTGAAAAACCACTTTTCGCACTTGTGTTGGTGCAGGAAACCACTTTTGCACTTGCATTAGTGTGGAAAAACCACTTTTCGCACTTGTGTTAGTGTTGAAAAACCACTTTTCGCACTTGTGTTGGTGCAGGAAACCACTTTTGCACTTGTATTAGTGTGGAAAAAACACTTTTTGCACTTGTGATAGTGTTGAAAAACCACTTTTCGCACTTGTGTTAGTGTTGAAAAACTACTTTTCGCACTTGTGTTAGTGTTGAAATACCACTTTTCGCACTTGTGTTGGTGCAGGAAACCACTTTTGCACTTGTATTAGTGTGGAAAAAACACTTCTCGCACTTGTGTTAGTGTTGAAAAACCACTTTTCGCACTTGTGTTGGTGCAGGAAACCACTTTTGCACTTGTATTAGTGTGGAAAAACCACTTTTCGCACTTGTGTTAGTGTTGAAAAACTACTTTTCGCACTTGTGTTAGTGTTCAAAAACCACTTTTCGCACTTGTGTTAGTGTTGAAAAACCACTTTTCGCACTTGTGTTAGTGTTGAAAAACCACTTTTCGCACTTGTGTTAGTGTTGAAAAACCACTTTTCGCACTTGTGTTGGTGCAGGAAACCACTTTTGCACTTGTATTAGTGTGGAAAAAAACACTTTTTGCACTTGTGATAGTGTTGAAAAACCACTTTTCGCACTTGTGTTGGTGCAGGAAACCACTTTTGCACTTGTATTAGTGTGGAAAAAACACTTCTCGCACTTGTGTTAGTGTTGAAAAACCACTTTTCGCACTTGTGTTAGTGTTGAAAAACCACTTTTCGCACTTGTGTTGGTGCAGGAAACCACTTTTGCACTTGTATTAGTGTGGAAAAACCACTTTTCGCACTTGTGTTAGTGTTGAAAAACCACTTTTCGCACTTGTGTTAGTGTTGAAAAACCACTTTTCGCACTTGTGTTAGTGTTGAAAAACCACTTTTCGCACTTGTGTTAGTGTTGAAAAACCACTTTTCGCACTTGTGTTGGTGCAGGAAACCACTTTTGCACTTGTATTAGTGTGGAAAAAACACTTTTTGCACTTGTGATAGTGTTGAAAAACCACTTTTCGCACTTGTGTTGGTGCAGGAAACCACTTTTGCACTTGCATTGGTGTGGAAAAAACACGTTTTGCACTTGTGATAGTGTTGAAAAACCACTTTTTGCACTTGTGTTGGTGCAGGAAACCACTTTTGCACTTGTATTAGTGTGGAAAAAACACTTTTTGCACTTGTGATAGTGTTGAAAAACCACTTTTCGCACTTGTGTTAGTGTTGAAAAAACACTTTTCGCACTTGTGTTGGTGCAGGAAACCACTTTTGCACTTGTATTAGTGTTGAAAAACCACTTTTCGCACTTGTGTTAGTGTTGAAAAGCCACTTTTCGCACTTGTGTTAGTGTTGAAAAACCACTTTTTGCACTTGTGTTAGTGTTGAAAAACCACTTTTCGCACTTGTGTTAGTGTTGAAAAACCACTTTTTGAACTTGTGTTGGTGCAGGAAACCACTTTTGGACTTGTATTAGTGTGGAAAAAACACTTTTTGCACTTGTGATAGTGTTGAAAAACCACTTTTCGCACTTGTGTTAGTGTTGAAAAACCACTTTTCGCACTTGTGTTAGTGTTGAAAAAACACTTTTCGCACTTGTGTTGGTGCAGGAAACCACTTTTGCACATGTATTAGTGTGGAAAAACCACTTTTCGCACTTACGTTAATAATAATAATAATTCATTTATTTTGTATAGCGCTTTTCCAGAAGCCCAAAGGCGCTTTGACAGAGTGGAAAACATAATGCATAACAATACATGAAAACAACAATTGCAAAAAGACAAGAATCAAGAAAACAAACAGCAGCGATATACGGCATATATATAAGACAAGAATCAAAAAGACAAGACAAGAATCAATAGGGAAATATTTAAAGCAAAAGGAGGGAGAAGGAGAAGAGATAGTCAGGGGTTAAATGCTGTGGGTTGAATGTTGAATGCAGCGTTGAACAGGTGGGTCTTTAGTGATGTTTTGAATGTGGTGAGTGAGGAGGAGTCTCTGATGGTGTGAGGTAGTGAGTTCCAGAGGGTGGGAGCAGCGATGGAGAAGGCCCTGTCCCCCCAGGATCTGAATTTGGTCCGGATGGAGGGGGTCAGGAGGTTGGTACCAGCAGAGCGGAGGTTGCGGGTGGGAGTGTGTCTGGAGAGGAGGTCAGCCAGGTAGGATGGGGCCAGGTTATGGAGGGCTTTGTATGTCAAGAGGAGGATTTTGTACTGGATTCTCTGGGGGATGGGGAGCCAGTGAAGCTTGTAAAGGACGGGGGTGATGTGGTCACGGGTCCGGGAATGAGTGAGTAGACGGGCAGCGGAGTTCTGAATGTATTGGAGTTTATTGGTGATTTTTGAGGGTGAACCATAGAGGAGGCTATTGCAGTAGTCCAGACGGGAGGTGATGAAGGCGTGGATGAGGGTTTCTGCAGCCGTGGAGGAGAGGGATGAGCGGAGACGGGCAATGTTTTTCAGGTGAAAGAAGGCTGACTTTGTGATCTGTTTAGTGTATTTGTCGAAGGAAAGGGTTTGGTCAAAGATGACGCCAAGATTCCGGATGTGAGGGGAGGTGGATACTGGGATACCGTCGATGTTGAGGGCAAAGTTATGGGTGGATTTTGTGAGCGTTTTTGGGCCAATGATGATTATTTCAGATTTATCACAGTTAAGCTTGAGGAAGTTGATTTGAAGCCAGGATTTTATTTCAGTGATGCAGTTTGTCAGGATAGAGTGGGTGTCGGTGGAGACGGACTTGGTGGAGATGAAAAGCTGGATGTCATCGGCGAAGCAGTGGAATTGGAGACCATGACGGCGGATTAAGTGACCGAGCGGGGACAGGTAAAGGATGAAGAGGAGGGGGCCAAGAACTGAACCTTGGGGGACACCTTGGGGGAGGGGAGCAGTGGGGGATTTGCAGTTATTGATGGAGATGAACTGGCATCTGTCAGAGAAGTATGATTTAATCCAAGAGAGGGCAGTGCCGGTGACGTTAAAGGTGGATTCAAGTCGGGTGAGGAGGATAGTGTGATCGATGGTGTCAAAGGCAGCGCTGAGGTCGAGGAGGACGAGAATGTTGAGGTTGCCAGCGTCAGAGGAGAAGAGAAGGTCGTTGGTGATTTTGAGGAGAGCAGTTTCAGTACTGTGGTTGGAGCGGAATCCGGATTGGAATGTTTCATACAAGTTATTGGCAGAGAGATGATGTTTGAGTTGAGTGGCTACAGCGCGTTCCAAAACTTTTGACAGAAAGGGTAGGTTGGAGATGGGTCTGAAGTTGTTTAGGGTGTCAGGGTTTAGACCAGGTTTTTTTAGAATGGGGGTAACAGCAGCAATTTTGAGGGAAGGTGGGACGATGCCTGTAGACAGGGAGGAGTTTATTGTTGCAATGATAAGTGGAGAGAGAGCAGGGAGGGAGGCTTTGACAAAGCTGGAGGGGATGGGGTCAAGAGTGCAGGTGGCAGTTTTCATTCCTATGAGGAGTTCAGAGAGGTCAGTAGGAGAGATTGGGGAGAACCGAGACAGGGGATGGCAGGACAAGGGGGGGCAGGTGGTTGGAGGGGGAGCGGGTGCGGCGGTGGTCAAGCTGTTGTAGATGTTGTCAATTTTGCGTTGGAAGAAAGAGAGGAAGGAGATGCAGTTGTCTACTGTGAATGACTGGGTGGTGGTGTTCAGGGGGCGGAGGAGTTTGTTTATTGTCGAGAAGAGTGCTTTTGGGTTTCCGGAGCCAGAGTGGATAATTTGAGAGTAGTAGGCAGAGCGGGCGCGGGAGAGGGCATCTTTGTAGTGTTGTATGTGGTCCTTGTAGGCTTGGGAGTGAACTGTGAGACCCGTTTTATTGCGGAGTCTTTCAAGTTGGCGAGCATGAGTTTTCATCAGGTGGAGTTCAGGGGTAAACCAGGGAGCAGAATGGGTGAAAGAAACTGTTTTGGTTTTTACAGGCGCAAGCTGGTCAAGGCAGGAGGAGAGAGTGTGGTTGTAGTAGTCAGTGAGGTCGGAAGGGGTGTGGAGGTCAATGAAGGGAGAAGTGGACATTTTTTCAGAGAGGGTGGATGAGAATGAGGTAGGTGAAAGAGCGTTTAGCTTACGGAAGTTGATTGTGCGATAATGCCTTGGTGTTGGGGCGGGGATGTTGATGGTCAGAGTGATGGCTAAGTGGTCAGAGAGGGTGAGGTCGGAGCCATAGAGATGGTGCAAATTTAATCCAGTGGAGCAGACAAGGTCCAAAATGTGACCACGGATATGGGTAGGAAAGTCGACATGTTGAGTGAGGTTAAAGCAGGTGAGTAAATCAGTGAAGTCAGTGGTTATTGTGGAGTCAGTGGAGTCCATGTGGATATTGAAATCACCAAGGAGGAGGATTGAGGGGGAGAGGGAACATAGCTGGGTCAGAAAGTAGGAGAAGTCAGACAGGAATGATGGGTGTGGTTTGGGAGGGCGGTAGACGACAGCCATGACTGACTGCGTGTGACCAGAGAGTTTTAAAGCCAGGTGTTCAAATGATGGAGCAGATGAGATGGAGATGAGGTTGGTCTTGATGTCTTGACGGTGGATAACGGCAATTCCACCACCTCGGCCCTCCGAGCGTGGTTTATTGACGTAGGAATATCCATTGGGTGTGGTGAGGTTGAGTGTGTAGTAGTCCAGAGGTTGTTGCCAGGTTTCGGTGAGACAGAGAAAGTCCAGTTTGTTATCCAGGATGTATTCGTTCAGGATGAGGCATTTATTGTTGAGGGACCGGGTGTTGAACAGGGTGAGCTTGATGTTGTTTTGAACAGCAGGGATGAATTCAGGTGATTTAGCCAGGGTTCGTAGGCAAGAGGTGCGATCGTGTGGGTTGCTGTGACCAGGTGCGCTGGGACGAAGAGTGAGAGTGCGCTGAGCCGACCAGAGGACGGGGATGGAGTGACCTGATTGCAAATAAACAAACTTGCGACCGGAGCCACGGTGAATGTACCTGGGTCGTCGGAGGAGTCCATTTGATTTGATGGCAGAGATGCATGATGGGGTGGAGCGGGTATTGAGCAGAAGAAGCCTTGCGGCGGAGTACTTCAGAGCCATGCCAGGCAGGAGCGAAGGGACGAGTACGAGGCCAAGGTCGAGGAGGCAAAGCGGCAAACGCAGCGGCAAACGCAGCGGCAAACGACTGCAGCCGCTAATCAAGACCACAGCGGCAAACAAGGCCACAAGGCCACCGGCAAACAAGGCCACGGCCACAAACAACGGGAGCGGGCCTTTCGATTCCGTATTCCGTACCATCAAAAGCAGATTCCGTTATCCAGCCGGAGAACACGCGGCACGTGCGGGTGTGAAAAGGCAGGACACGTTAGTGTTGAAAAACCACTTTTCGCACTTGTGTTGGTGTTGAAAAACCACTTTTCGCACTTGTGTTAGTGTTGAAAAACCACTTTTCGCACTTGTGTTAGTGTTGAAAATCCACTTTTCGCACTTGTGTTGGTGCAGGAAACCACTTTTGCACTTCTATTAGTGTGGAAAAACCACTTTTTGCACTTGTGTTAGTGTTGAAAAACAACTTTTCGCACTTGTGTTAGTGTTGAAAAACCACTTTTCGCACTTGTGTTGGTGCAGGAAACCACTTTTGCACTTGTATTAGTGTGGAAAAACCACTTTTCGCACTTGTGTTAGTGTTGAAAAACCACTTTTCGCACTTGTGTTAGTGTTGAAAAACCACTTTTCGCACTTGTGTTGGTGCAGGAAACCACTTTTGCACTTGTATTAGTGTGGAAAAACCACTTTTCGCACTTGTGTTAGTGTTGAAAAACCACTTTTCGCACTTGTGTTAGTGTTGAAAAACCACTTTTCGCACTTGTGTTGGTGCAGGAAACCACTTTTGCACTTGTATTAGTGTGGAAAAAACACTTTTCGCCCTTGTGTTAGTGTTGAAAAACAACTTTTTGCACTTGTGTTGGTGCAGGAATCCACTTTTGCACTTGTATTAGTGTGGAAAAACCACTTTTCGCACTTGTGTTAGTGTTGAAAAACTACTTTTCGCACTTGTGTTAGTGTTGAAAAAACACTTTTCGCACTTGTGTTAGTGTTGAAAAACCACTTTTCGCACTTGTGTTGGTGCAGGAAACCACTTTTGCACTTGTATTAGTGTGGAAAAAACACTTTTCGCACTTGTTAACACACTTGTGTTGAAAAACCACTTTTCGCACTTGTGTTAGTGTTGAAAAACCACTTTTCGCACTTGTGTTAGTGTTGAAAAACCACTTTTCGCACTTGTGTTGGTGCAGGAAACCAGTTTTGCACTTGTATTAGTGTGGAAAAAACACTTTTCGCACTTGTGTTAGTGTTGAAAAACCACTTTTCGCACTTGTGTTAGTGTTGAAAAACCACTTTTGCACTTGTATTAGTGTGGAAAAAACACGTTTTGCACTTGTGATAGTGTTGAAAAACCACTTTTCGCACTTGTGATAGTGTTGAAAAACCACTTTTCCCACTTGTGTTGGTGCAGGAAACCACTTTTGCACTTGTATTAGTGTGGAAAAACACTTTTCGCACTTGTGTTAGTGTTGAAAAACAACTTTTCGCACTTGTGTTAGTGTTGAAAAACCACTTTTCGCACTTGTGTTGGTGCAGGAAACCACTTTTCGCACTTGTGTTGGTGCAGGAAACCACTTTTGCACTTGTATTAGTGTGGAAAAACCACTTTTCGCACTTGTGTTAGTGTTGAAAAACCACTTTTCGCACTTGTGTTGGTGCAGGAAACCACTTTTGCACTTGTATTAGTGTGGAAAAAAACACTTTTTGCACTTGTGATAGTGTTGAAAAACCACTTTTCGCACTTGTGTTAGTGTTGAAAAACCACTTTTCGGACTTGTGTTAGTGTTGAAAAACCACTTTTCGCACTTGTGTTAGTGTTGAAAAACCACTTTTCGCACTTGTGTTGGTGCAGGAAACCACTTTTGCACTTGCATTAGTGTGGAAAAACCACTTTTCGCACTTGTGTTAGTGTTGAAAAACCACTTTTCGCACTTGTGTTGGTGCAGGAAACCACTTTTGCACTTGTATTAGTGTGGAAAAAACACTTTTTGCACTTGTGATAGTGTTGAAAAACCACTTTTCGCACTTGTGTTAGTGTTGAAAAACTACTTTTCGCACTTGTGTTAGTGTTGAAATACCACTTTTCGCACTTGTGTTGGTGCAGGAAACCACTTTTGCACTTGTATTAGTGTGGAAAAAAACACTTCTCGCACTTGTGTTAGTGTTGAAAAACCACTTTTCGCACTTGTGTTAGTGTTGAAAAACCACTTTTCGCACTTGTGTTGGTGCAGGAAACCACTTTTGCACTTGTATTAGTGTGGAAAAAAACACTTTTTGCACTTGTGATAGTGTTGAAAAACCACTTTTCGCACTTGTGTTGGTGCAGGAAACCACTTTTGCACTTGTATTAGTGTGGAAAAAACACTTCTCGCACTTGTGTTAGTGTTGAAAAACCACTTTTCGCACTTGTGTTAGTGTTGAAAAACCACTTTTCGCACTTGTGTTGGTGCAGGAAACCACTTTTGCACTTGTATTAGTGTGGAAAAACCACTTTTCGCACTTGTGTTAGTGTTGAAAAACCACTTTTCGCACTTGTGTTAGTGTTGAAAAACCACTTTTCGCACTTGTGTTAGTGTTGAAAAACCACTTTTCGCACTTGTGTTAGTGTTGAAAAACCACTTTTCGCACTTGTGTTGGTGCAGGAAACCACTTTTGCACTTGTATTAGTGTGGAAAAAACACTTTTTGCACTTGTGATAGTGTTGAAAAACCACTTTTCGCACTTGTGTTGGTGCAGGAAACCACTTTTGCGCTTGCATTGGTGTGGAAAAAACACGTTTTGCACTTGTGATAGTGTTGAAAAACCACTTTTTGCACTTGTGTTGGTGCAGGAAACCACTTTTGCACTTGTATTAGTGTGGAAAAAACACTTTTTGCACTTGTGATAGTGTTGAAAAACCACTTTTCGCACTTGTGTTAGTGTTGAAAAAACACTTTTCGCACTTGTGTTGGTGCAGGAAACCACTTTTGCACTTGTATTAGTGTTGAAAAACCACTTTTCGCACTTGTGTTAGTGTTGAAAAGCCACTTTTCGCACTTGTGTTAGTGTTGAAAAACCACTTTTTGCACTTGTGTTAGTGTTGAAAAACCACTTTTCGCACTTGTGTTAGTGTTGAAAAACCACTTTTCGCACTTGTGTTGGTGCAGGAAACCACTTTTGGACTTGTATTAGTGTGGAAAAAACACTTTTTGCACTTGTGATAGTGTTGAAAAAACACTTTTCGCACTTGTGTTAGTGTTGAAAAACCACTTTTCGCACTTGTGTTAGTGTTGAAAAAACACTTTTCGCACTTGTGTTGGTGCAGGAAACCACTTTTGCACATGTATTAGTGTGGAAAAACCACTTTTCGCACTTACGTTAGTGTTGAAAAACCACTTTTCGCACTTGTGTTGGTGTTGAAAAACCACTTTTCGCACTTGTGTTAGTGTTGAAAAACCACTTTTCGCACTTGTGTTAGTGTTGAAAATCCACTTTTCGCACTTGTGTTGGTGCAGGAAACCACTTTTGCACTTCTATTAGTGTGGAAAAACCACTTTTTGCACTTGTGTTAGTGTTGAAAAACCACTTTTCGCACTTGTGTTAGTGTTGAAAAACCACTTTTCACACTTGTGTTGGTGCAGAAAACCACTTTTGCACTTGTATTAGAGTGGAAAAAACACGTTTTGCACTTGTGATAGTGTTGAAAAACCACTTTCGCACTTGTGTTAGTGTTGAAAAACCACTTTTTGCACTTGTGTTGGTGCAGAAAACCACTTTTGCACTTGTATTAGTGTGGAAAAAACACGTTTTGCACTTGCGATAGTGTTGAAAAACCACTTTTCGCACTTGTGTTAGTGTTGAAAAACCACTTTTTGCACTTGTGTTAGTGTTGAAAAACCACTTTTCGCACTTGTGTTGGTGCAGGAAACCACTTTTGCACTTGTATTAGTGTGGAAAAACCACTTTTCGCACTTGTGTTAGTGTTGAAAAACCACTTTTTGCACTTGTGTTGGTGCAGGAAACCACTTTTGCACTTGTATTAGTGTGGAAAAAACACTTTTTGCACTTGTGATAGTGTTGAAAAACCACTTTTCGCACTTGTGTTAGTGTTGAAAAACCACTTTTCGGACTTGTGTTAGTGTTGAAAAACCACTTTTCGCACTTGTGTTAGTGTTGAAAAACCACTTTTCGCACTTGTGTTGGTGCAGGAAACCACTTTTGCACTTGTATTAGTGTGGAAAAACCACTTTTCGCACTTGTGTTAGTGTTGAAAAACCACTTTTCGCACTTGTGTTGGTGCAGGAAACCACTTTTGCACTTGTATTAGTGTGGAAAAAACACTTTTTCCACTTGTGATAGTGTTGAAAAACCACTTTTCGCACTTGTGTTAGTGTTGAAAAACTACTTTTCGCACTTGTGTTAGTGTTGAAATACCACTTTTCGCACTTGTGTTGGTGCAGGAAACCACTTTTGCACTTGTATTAGTGTGGAAAAAACACTTCTCGCACTTGTGTTAGTGTTGAAAAACCACTTTTCGCACTTGTGTTGGTGCAGGAAACCACTTTTGCACTTGTATTAGTGTGGAAAAACCACTTTTCGCACTTGTGTTAGTGTTGAAAAACTACTTTTCGCACTTGTGTTAGTGTTCAAAAACCACTTTTCGCACTTGTGTTAGTGTTGAAAAACCACTTTTCGCACTTGTGTTAGTGTTGAAAAACCACTTTTCGCACTTGTGTTGGTGCAGGAAACCACTTTTGCACTTGTATTAGTGTGGAAAAAAACACTTTTTGCACTTGTGATAGTGTTGAAAAACCACTTTTCGCACTTGTGTTGGTGCAGGAAACCACTTTTGCACTTGTATTAGTGTGGAAAAAACACTTCTCGCACTTGTGTTAGTGTTGAAAAACCACTTTTCGCACTTGTGTTAGTGTTGAAAAACCACTTTTCGCACTTGTGTTGGTGCAGGAAACCACTTTTGCACTTGTATTAGTGTGGAAAAAACACTTTTTGCACTTGTGATAGTGTTGAAAAACCACTTTTCGCACTTGTGTTGGTGCAGGAAACCACTTTTGCACTTGCATTGGTGTGGAAAAAACACGTTTTGCACTTGTGATAGTGTTCAAAAACCACTTTTTGCACTTGTGTTGGTGCAGGAAACCACTTTTGCACTTGTATTAGTGTGGAAAAAACACTTTTTGCACTTGTGATAGTGTTGAAAAACGACTTTTCGCACTTGTGTTAGTGTTGAAAAAACACTTTTCGCACTTGTGTTGGTGCAGGAAACCACTTTTGCACTTGTATTAGTGTTGAAAAACCACTATTCGCACTTGTGTTAGTGTTGAAAAGCCACTTTTCGCACTTGTGTTAGTGTTGAAAAACCACTTTTTGCACTTGTGTTAGTGTTGAAAAACCACTTTTCGCACTTGTGTTAGTGTTGAAAAACCACTTTTCGCAACTTGTGTTGGTGCAGGAAACCACTTTTGGACTTGTATTAGTGTGGAAAAAACACTTTTTGCACTTGTGATAGTGTTGAAAAACCACTTTTCGCACTTCTGTTAGTGTTGAAAAACCACTTTTCGCACTTGTGTTAGTGTTGAAAAACCACTTTTCGCACTTGTGTTAGTGTTGAAAATCCACTTTTCGCACTTGTGTTGGTGCAGGAAACCACTTTTGCACTTCTATTAGTGTGGAAAAACCACTTTTTGCACTTGTGTTAGTGTTGAAAAACCACTTTTCGCACTTGTGTTAGTGTTGAAAAACCACTTTTCACACTTGTGTTGGTGCAGAAAACCACTTTTGCACTTGTATTAGTGTGGAAAAAACACGTTTTGCACTTGTGATAGTGTTGAAAAACCACTTTCGCACTTGTGTTAGTGTTGAAAAACCACTTTTTGCACTTGTGTTGGTGCAGAAAACCACTTTTGCACTTGTATTAGTGTGGAAAAAACACGTTTTGCACTTGTGATAGTGTTGAAAAACCACTTTTCGCACTTGTGTTAGTGTTGAAAAACCACTTTTCGCACTTGTCTTAGTGTTGAAAAACACTTTTCGCACTTGTGTTAGTGTTGAAAAACAACTTTTCGCACTTGTGTTAGTGTTGAAAAACCACTTTTCGCACTTGTGTTGGTGCAGGAAACCACTTTTCGCACTTGTGTTGGTGCAGGAAACCACTTTTGCACTTGTATTAGTGTGGAAAAACCACTTTTCGCACTTGTGTTAGTGTTGAAAAACCACTTTTCGCACTTGTGTTGGTGCAGGAAACCACTTTTGCACTTGTATTAGTGTGGAAAAAAACACTTTTTGCACTTGTGATAGTGTTGAAAAACCACTTTTCGCACTTGTGTTAGTGTTGAAAAACCACTTTTCGGACTTGTGTTAGTGTTGAAAAACCACTTTTCGCACTTGTGTTAGTGTTGAAAAACCACTTTTCGCACTTGTGTTGGTGCAGGAAACCACTTTTGCACTTGCATTAGTGTGGAAAAACCACTTTTCGCACTTGTGTTAGTGTTGAAAAACCACTTTTCGCACTTGTGTTGGTGCAGGAAACCACTTTTGCACTTGTATTAGTGTGGAAAAAACACTTTTTGCACTTGTGATAGTGTTGAAAAACCACTTTTCGCACTTGTGTTAGTGTTGAAAAACTACTTTTCGCACTTGTGTTAGTGTTGAAATACCACTTTTCGCACTTGTGTTGGTGCAGGAAACCACTTTTGCACTTGTATTAGTGTGGAAAAAACACTTCTCGCACTTGTGTTAGTGTTGAAAAACCACTTTTCGCACTTGTGTTGGTGCAGGAAACCACTTTTGCACTTGTATTAGTGTGGAAAAACCACTTTTCGCACTTGTGTTAGTGTTGAAAAACTACTTTTCGCACTTGTGTTAGTGTTCAAAAACCACTTTTCGCACTTGTGTTAGTGTTGAAAAACCACTTTTCGCACTTGTGTTAGTGTTGAAAAACCACTTTTCGCACTTGTGTTAGTGTTGAAAAACCACTTTTCGCACTTGTGTTGGTGCAGGAAACCACTTTTGCACTTGTATTAGTGTGGAAAAAAACACTTTTTGCACTTGTGATAGTGTTGAAAAACCACTTTTCGCACTTGTGTTGGTGCAGGAAACCACTTTTGCACTTGTATTAGTGTGGAAAAAACACTTCTCGCACTTGTGTTAGTGTTGAAAAACCACTTTTCGCACTTGTGTTAGTGTTGAAAAACCACTTTTCGCACTTGTGTTGGTGCAGGAAACCACTTTTGCACTTGTATTAGTGTGGAAAAACCACTTTTCGCACTTGTGTTAGTGTTGAAAAACCACTTTTCGCACTTGTGTTAGTGTTGAAAAACCACTTTTCGCACTTGTGTTAGTGTTGAAAAACCACTTTTCGCACTTGTGTTAGTGTTGAAAAACCACTTTTCGCACTTGTGTTGGTGCAGGAAACCACTTTTGCACTTGTATTAGTGTGGAAAAAACACTTTTTGCACTTGTGATAGTGTTGAAAAACCACTTTTCGCACTTGTGTTGGTGCAGGAAACCACTTTTGCACTTGCATTGGTGTGGAAAAAACACGTTTTGCACTTGTGATAGTGTTGAAAAACCACTTTTTGCACTTGTGTTGGTGCAGGAAACCACTTTTGCACTTGTATTAGTGTGGAAAAAACACTTTTTGCACTTGTGATAGTGTTGAAAAACCACTTTTCGCACTTGTGTTAGTGTTGAAAAAACACTTTTCGCACTTGTGTTGGTGCAGGAAACCACTTTTGCACTTGTATTAGTGTTGAAAAACCACTTTTCGCACTTGTGTTAGTGTTGAAAAGCCACTTTTCGCACTTGTGTTAGTGTTGAAAAACCACTTTTTGCACTTGTGTTAGTGTTGAAAAACCACTTTTCGCACTTGTGTTAGTGTTGAAAAACCACTTTTTGAACTTGTGTTGGTGCAGGAAACCACTTTTGGACTTGTATTAGTGTGGAAAAAACACTTTTTGCACTTGTGATAGTGTTGAAAAACCACTTTTCGCACTTGTGTTAGTGTTGAAAAACCACTTTTCGCACTTGTGTTAGTGTTGAAAAAACACTTTTCGCACTTGTGTTGGTGCAGGAAACCACTTTTGCACATGTATTAGTGTGGAAAAACCACTTTTCGCACTTACGTTAATAATAATAATAATTCATTTATTTTGTATAGCGCTTTTCCAGAAGCCCAAAGGCGCTTTGACAGAGTGGAAAACATAATGCATAACAATACATGAAAACAACAATTGCAAAAAGACAAGAATCAAGAAAACAAACAGCAGCGATATACGGCATATATATAAGACAAGAATCAAAAAGACAAGACAAGAATCAATAGGGAAATATTTAAAGCAAAAGGAGGGAGAAGGAGAAGAGATAGTCAGGGGTTAAATGCTGTGGGTTGAATGTTGAATGCAGCGTTGAACAGGTGGGTCTTTAGTGATGTTTTGAATGTGGTGAGTGAGGAGGAGTCTCTGATGGTGTGAGGTAGTGAGTTCCAGAGGGTGGGAGCAGCGATGGAGAAGGCCCTGTCCCCCCAGGATCTGAATTTGGTCCGGATGGAGGGGGTCAGGAGGTTGGTACCAGCAGAGCGGAGGTTGCGGGTGGGAGTGTGTCTGGAGAGGAGGTCAGCCAGGTAGGATGGGGCCAGGTTATGGAGGGCTTTGTATGTCAAGAGGAGGATTTTGTACTGGATTCTCTGGGGGATGGGGAGCCAGTGAAGCTTGTAAAGGACGGGGGTGATGTGGTCACGGGTCCGGGAATGAGTGAGTAGACGGGCAGCGGAGTTCTGAATGTATTGGAGTTTATTGGTGATTTTTGAGGGTGAACCATAGAGGAGGCTATTGCAGTAGTCCAGACGGGAGGTGATGAAGGCGTGGATGAGGGTTTCTGCAGCCGTGGAGGAGAGGGATGAGCGGAGACGGGCAATGTTTTTCAGGTGAAAGAAGGCTGACTTTGTGATCTGTTTAGTGTATTTGTCGAAGGAAAGGGTTTGGTCAAAGATGACGCCAAGATTCCGGATGTGAGGGGAGGTGGATACTGGGATACCGTCGATGTTGAGGGCAAAGTTATGGGTGGATTTTGTGAGCGTTTTTGGGCCAATGATGATTATTTCAGATTTATCACAGTTAAGCTTGAGGAAGTTGATTTGAAGCCAGGATTTTATTTCAGTGATGCAGTTTGTCAGGATAGAGTGGGTGTCGGTGGAGACGGACTTGGTGGAGATGAAAAGCTGGATGTCATCGGCGAAGCAGTGGAATTGGAGACCATGACGGCGGATTAAGTGACCGAGCGGGGACAGGTAAAGGATGAAGAGGAGGGGGCCAAGAACTGAACCTTGGGGGACACCTTGGGGGAGGGGAGCAGTGGGGGATTTGCAGTTATTGATGGAGATGAACTGGCATCTGTCAGAGAAGTATGATTTAATCCAAGAGAGGGCAGTGCCGGTGACGTTAAAGGTGGATTCAAGTCGGGTGAGGAGGATAGTGTGATCGATGGTGTCAAAGGCAGCGCTGAGGTCGAGGAGGACGAGAATGTTGAGGTTGCCAGCGTCAGAGGAGAAGAGAAGGTCGTTGGTGATTTTGAGGAGAGCAGTTTCAGTACTGTGGTTGGAGCGGAATCCGGATTGGAATGTTTCATACAAGTTATTGGCAGAGAGATGATGTTTGAGTTGAGTGGCTACAGCGCGTTCCAAAACTTTTGACAGAAAGGGTAGGTTGGAGATGGGTCTGAAGTTGTTTAGGGTGTCAGGGTTTAGACCAGGTTTTTTTAGAATGGGGGTAACAGCAGCAATTTTGAGGGAAGGTGGGACGATGCCTGTAGACAGGGAGGAGTTTATTGTTGCAATGATAAGTGGAGAGAGAGCAGGGAGGGAGGCTTTGACAAAGCTGGAGGGGATGGGGTCAAGAGTGCAGGTGGCAGTTTTCATTCCTATGAGGAGTTCAGAGAGGTCAGTAGGAGAGATTGGGGAGAACCGAGACAGGGGATGGCAGGACAAGGGGGGGCAGGTGGTTGGAGGGGGAGCGGGTGCGGCGGTGGTCAAGCTGTTGTAGATGTTGTCAATTTTGCGTTGGAAGAAAGAGAGGAAGGAGATGCAGTTGTCTACTGTGAATGACTGGGTGGTGGTGTTCAGGGGGCGGAGGAGTTTGTTTATTGTCGAGAAGAGTGCTTTTGGGTTTCCGGAGCCAGAGTGGATAATTTGAGAGTAGTAGGCAGAGCGGGCGCGGGAGAGGGCATCTTTGTAGTGTTGTATGTGGTCCTTGTAGGCTTGGGAGTGAACTGTGAGACCCGTTTTATTGCGGAGTCTTTCAAGTTGGCGAGCATGAGTTTTCATCAGGTGGAGTTCAGGGGTAAACCAGGGAGCAGAATGGGTGAAAGAAACTGTTTTGGTTTTTACAGGCGCAAGCTGGTCAAGGCAGGAGGAGAGAGTGTGGTTGTAGTAGTCAGTGAGGTCGGAAGGGGTGTGGAGGTCAATGAAGGGAGAAGTGGACATTTTTTCAGAGAGGGTGGATGAGAATGAGGTAGGTGAAAGAGCGTTTAGCTTACGGAAGTTGATTGTGCGATAATGCCTTG